>NC_140987.1:309006568-309034794 GCF_052327205.1 Somniosus microcephalus
AGTGTTTGGAGTGTTTGGAGTAGTTTTTGGAGAGTTTGGAGTGTTTGGTGGTGTGTTTGGAGGAGTATTTGGAGTGTGTGAATGAGTGTTTGGATAGTTTGGAGTGTTTGGAGTGTTTGGAGTGTTGGAGTTTTTGGAGTGTTTGGAGTAGTGTTTGGAGTGTTTGGAATGTTTGGAGGAGTGTTTGGAGTGTTTGCAGTTTAAGGAGTTTTTGATTTTGGAGGTTTGGATTTAGGTGTTTTTGGATTGTTTGAGTGTTTCGAGGAGTGGTTGAAGTGTTTGGAGTGTTTGGAGTGTTTGGAGGAGTGTTTGGAGTGCTGGAGTGATGGAGTGTTTGGAGTTTTTGGAGGAGTGTTTGGAGGAGTGTTTGGAGTGTTTGGAGTGTTGGAGTTTTTGGAGTGTTTGGAGTAGTGTTTGGAGTGTTTGGAATGTTTGGAGGAGTGTTTGGAGTGTTTGCAGTTTAAGGAGTTTTTGATTTTGGAGGTTTGGATTTAGGTGTTTTTGGATTGTTTGGAGTGTTTCGAGGAGTGGTTGAAGTGTTTGGAGTGTTTGGAGTGTTTGGAGGAGTGTTTGGAGTGCTGGAGTGATGGAGTGTTTGGAGTTTTTGGAGGAGTGTTTGGAGGAGTGTTTGGAGTGTTTCGAGTGTTTGGGGGAGTGTTTCGAGTGTTTGGAGGAGAGTTTGGAGTGTTTGGAGTGTTGGAGTGTTGGAGTGTTTGGAGTGTTTGGAGTAGTGTTTGAAGCATTTGGAGGATAGTTTGCAGTGTTTGGAGCAGTGTTAGTACTGTTTGGAGTGTTGGAGTGTTTGGAGGAGTGTTTGGAGTGATGGAGTGTTTGGACTGTTTGGAGTGTTTGGTGTGTTTGGAGGAGTGTTTGGAGTGTTTGGAGTAGTTTTTGGAGAGTTTGGAGTGTTTGGTGGAGTGTTTGGAGGAGTATTTCGAGTGTGTAGATGAGTGTTTGGACAGTTTGGAGTGTTTGGAGTGTTGGAGTTTTTGGAGTGTTTGGAGTAGTGTTTGGAGTGTTTGGAATGTTTGGAGGAGTGTTTGGAGTGTTTGCAGTTTAAGGAGTTTTTGATTTTGGAGGTTTGGATTTAAGTGTTTTTGGATTGTTTGGAGAGTTTCGAGGAGTGGTTGAAGTGTTTGGAGTGTTTGGAGTGTTTGGAGGAGTGTTTGGAGTGCTGGAGTGATGGAGTGTTTGGAGTTTTTGGAGGAGTGTTTGGAGGAGTGTTTGGAGTGTTTCGAGTGTTTGGGGGAGTGTTTCGAGTGTTTGGAGGAGAGTTTGGAGTGTTTGGAGTGTTGGAGTGTTTGGAGTGTTTGGAGGAGAGTTTGGAGTGTTGGAGTGTTTGGAGTGTTTGGAGTAGTGTTTGAAGCATTTGGAGGATAGTTTGCAGTGTTTGGAGCAGTGTTAGTACTGTTTGGAGTGTTGGAGTGTTTGGAGGAGTGTTTGGAGTGATGGAGTGTTTGGACTGTTTGGAGTGTATGGAGGAGTGTTTGGCGTGTTTGGAGGAGTGTTTGGAGTGTTTGGAGTAGTTTTTGGAGAGTTTGGAGTGTTTGGTGGTGTGTTTGGAGGAGTATTTGGAGTGTGTGAATGAGTGTTTGGATAGTTTGGAGTGTTTGGAGTGTTTGGAGTGTTGGAGTTTTTGGAGTGTTTGGAGTAGTGTTTGGAGTGTTTGGAATGTTTGGAGGAGTGTTTGGAGTGTTTGCAGTTTAAGGAGTTTTTGATTTTGGAGGTTTGGATTTAAGTGTTTTTGGATTGTTTGGCGTGTTTCGAGGAGTGGTTGAAGTGTTTGGAGTGTTTGGAGTGTTTGGAGGAGTGTTTGGAGTGCTGGAGTGATGGAGTGTTTGGAGTTTTTGGAGGAGTGTTTGGAGGAGTGTTTGGAGTGTTTCGAGTGTTTGGGGGAGTGTTTCGAGTGTTTGGAGGAGAGTTTGGAGTGTTGGAGTGTTTGGAGTGTTTGGAGTAGTGTTTGGAGTGATGGAGTGTTTGGACTGTTTGGAGTGTTTGGAGTAGTTTTTGGAGAGTTTGGAGTGTTTGGTGGAGTGTTTGGAGGAGTATTTCGAGTGTGTAGATGAGTGTTTGGACAGTTTGGAGTGTTTGGAGTAGTGTTTGGAGTGTTTGGAATGTTTGGAGGACTGTTTGGAGTGTGTGGATGAGTGTTTGGACAGCTTGGAGTGTTTGGAGCCCCATATTGTGCACAGCTCTCCCAAACAGTCCAAAACATACTCCAAGACACTGCAAATCACTCCAAAACACTCCGAAAACTCCAAAATCCAAATTCCAAAAGCTCCAAACTCCAAAAACTGAAAACTCCAAACTCCAAAAACACAACTCCAAAACACTCGAAAAAACACAATAACTCAAAAGCACACCAAAACACTTCCAAACATTCCAAAACAGTCCTAAATACTCCAAAACAATTCGAAACACTCCAAAACACTCATAATAACACCATAAAACTGCTAAACACTCCTAAACCCTCGCTGCAATAAACTCACTCCAAAACACTCCATAGCAGTCGGAAACACTCGGAAAAAACTCCATAACTCAAAAGCAGACCAAAACACTCCAAACAGTGCTAAATACTCCAAAACAATTCGATCCACTCCAAAACACTCAAGAACACACCAGAAAACTGCAAAACGCTCCAAAACACTCGCTGCTATACACTCACGCCAAAACACTTCATAACAGTCTAAAACACTCCAAAATACTCCAAGACACTCCAAAACACACCATAACTCAAAAACACTCCACAACACACCAAAGCAATCCAAAACATTCGAAAACAGTCCAAAAACTCTCAAATCGAAGCAACAAAAACGTCAAACTCCAAAAACTCCTAACTCCAAAACACCCCAAATCACTCCATAACTCATTTTGAACACCAAACACTGCAAAACGCTACAGAACAACCCTAAACACAAAAAAGCACACCAACACACTGGTATGAGTTGGAAGTTTGGAGTTTTTGCAGTTTAGATTTGGCGTTTTCAAGTTAGCAAATTTGGGTTTAAGAGTTTGGAGTTTCTGGAGTTTAGATTTAAGAGATTGGAGTTTGGAGTTGAAGGAGTTTTTGATTTTGGAGTTATTGGAGTTAGGTGTATTTGGAGTGTTTGGAGGTGTGTTTGGAGTGTTTGGAGGAGTGTTTGGAGTGTTTGGAGTAATGGTTGGAGTGTTTAGAGGAGTATTTGGAGGAGTGCTTGGAATGTTTGGAGTGCTTGTAGTGTTTGGAGGAGTGTTTGGAAGAGTTTCTCTAGTGTCTGGATTAGTGATTGGAGTGTTTGGAGTGTTTCGAGTGTTTGGAGTGTTTTGAGTCGTGTTTGGTGTGTTTGGAATATTTGGAGTGTTGGAGTTTTTGGAGTGTTTGGAGTAGTGTTTGGAATCTTTGGAATGTTTGGAGGAGTGTTTGGAGGAGTGTTTGGAGTGTGTGGATGAGTGTTTGGTCAGTTTGGAGTGTTTGGAGTCCCAAATACTGCACAGCACTTCCAAACACTCAAAAACACTCCAAAAACCCACTCCAAAACAGTTCAAAACAGTCCAAAACATACTCCAAAACACTCCAAATCACTCCGAAAACTCCAAAATCCAAATTCCAAAAACTCCAAACTCCAAAAACTCCAAACTCCAAAAACAAAACTCCAAACTCCAAAAAGTCAAAGCTCCAAAAACTGAAAACTCCAAACGCCAAAAACAGCTAACTCCAAAACACTCGAAACAACTCCATAACTCAAAAGCATACCAAAACACTTCAAAACATTCCAAAACAGTCCTAAATACTCCAAAACAATTCGAAACACTCCAAAACACATTTTGCACATTAAACACGGCAAAATGCTCCAGAACACTCCAAAACAGTCCAAAACATATAGAAACACACCCAAACACTGATTTGAGCTGGGATTTTGGGGTGTTTGAAGTATGGAGTTTCGCGTTTTCAAGTTTGGAAATGTGGGTTTAGGAGTTTGGAGTATTTGGAGCGGGATTTAAGAGTTTGCAGATTAAGGAGTTTTGCTTTTGGAGGTTTGGGTGTTTTTGGATTGTTTGGAGTGTTTCGAGTGAGTGGTTGAAGTCTTTGGAGTGTTTGGAGTGTTTGCAGGAGTGTTTGGAGTGTTTGGGGTGATGGAGTGTTTGGAATTTTTGGAGGAGTGTTTGGAGTGTTTGCAGTTTAAGGAGTTTTTGATTTTGGAGGTTTGGATTTAAGTGTTTTTGGATTGTTTGGAGAGTTTCGAGGAGTGGTTGAAGTGTTTGGAGTGTTTGGAGTGTTTGGAGGAGTGTTTGGAGTGCTGGAGTGATGGAGTGTTTGGAGTTTTTGGAGGAGTGTTTGGAGGAGTGTTTGGAGTGTTTCGAGTGTTTGGGGGAGTGTTTCGAGTGTTTGGAGGAGAGTTTGGAGTGTTTGGAGTGTTGGAGTGTTTGGAGTGTTTGGAGGAGAGTTTGGAGTGTTGGAGTGTTTGGAGTGTTTGGAGTAGTGTTTGAAGCATTTGGAGGATAGTTTGCAGTGTTTGGAGCAGTGTTAGTACTGTTTGGAGTGTTGGAGTGTTTGGAGGAGTGTTTGGAGTGATGGAGTGTTTGGACTGTTTGGAGTGTATGGAGGAGTGTTTGCGTGTTTGGAGGAGTGTTTGGAGTGTTTGGAGTAGTTTTTGGAGAGTTTGGAGTGTTTGGTGGTGTGTTTGGAGGAGTATTTGGAGTGTGTGAATGAGTGTTTGGATAGTTTGGAGTGTTTGGAGTGTTTGGAGTGTTGGAGTTTTTGGAGTGTTTGGAGTAGTGTTTGGAGTGTTTGGAATGTTTGGAGGAGTGTTTGGAGTGTTTGCAGTTTAAGGAGTTTTTGATTTTGGAGGTTTGGATTTAGGTGTTTTTGGATTGTTTGGAGTGTTTCGAGAGTGGTTGAAGTGTTTGGAGTGTTTGGAGTGTTTGGAGGAGTGTTTGGAGTGCTGGAGTGATGGAGTGTTTGGAGTTTTTGGAGGAGTGTTTGGAGGAGTGTTTGGAGTGTTTGGAGTGTTGGAGTTTTTGGAGTGTTTGGAGTAGTGTTTGGAGTGTTTGGAATGTTTGGAGGAGTGTTTGGAGTGTTTGCAGTTTAAGGAGTTTTGATTTTGGAGGTTTGGATTTAGGTGTTTTTGGATTGTTTGGAGTGTTTCGAGGAGTGGTTGAAGTGTTTGGAGTGTTTGGAGTGTTTGGAGGAGTGTTTGGAGTGCTGGAGTGATGGAGTGTTTGGAGTTTTTGGAGGAGTGTTTGGAGGAGTGTTTGGAGTGTTTCGAGTGTTTGGGGAGTGTTTCGAGTGTTTGGAGGAGAGTTTGGAGTGTTGGAGTGTTGGAGTGTTGGAGTGTTTGGAGTGTTTGGAGTAGTGTTTGAAGCATTTGGAGGATAGTTTGCAGTGTTTGGAGCAGTGTTAGTACTGTTTGGAGTGTTGGAGTGTTTGGAGGAGTGTTTGGAGTGATGGAGTGTTTGGACTGTTTGGAGTGTTTGGTGTGTTTGGAGGAGTGTTTGGAGTGTTTGGAGTAGTTTTTGGAGAGTTTGGAGTGTTTGGTGGAGTGTTTGGAGGAGTATTTCGAGTGTGTAGATGAGTGTTTGGACAGTTTGGAGTGTTTGGAGTGTTTGGAGTGTTGGAGTGTTTGGAGTGTTTGGAGGAGAGTTTGGAGTGTTGGAGTGTTTGGAGTGTTTGGAGTAGTGTTTGAAGCATTTGGAGGATAGTTTGCAGTGTTTGGAGCAGTGTTAGTACTGTTTGGAGTGTTGGAGTGTTTGGAGGAGTGTTTGGAGTGATGGAGTGTTTGGACTGTTTGAGTGTATGGAGGAGTGTTTGGCGTGTTTGGAGGAGTGTTTGGAGTGTTTGGAGTAGTTTTTGGAGAGTTTGGAGTGTTTGGTGGTGTGTTTGGAGGAGTATTTGGAGTGTGTGAATGAGTGTTTGGATAGTTTGGAGTGTTTGGAGTGTTTGGAGTGTTGGAGTTTTTGGAGTGTTTGGAGTAGTGTTTGGAGTGTTTGGAATGTTTGGAGGAGTGTTTGGAGTGTTTGCAGTTTAAGGAGTTTTGATTTTGGAGGTTTGGATTTAAGTGTTTTTGGATTGTTTGGCGTGTTTCGAGGAGTGGTTGAAGTGTTTGGAGTGTTTGGAGTGTTTGGAGGAGTGTTTGGAGTGCTGGAGTGATGGAGTGTTTGGAGTTTTTGGAGGAGTGTTTGGAGGAGTGTTTGGAGTGTTTCGAGTGTTTGGGGAGTGTTTCGAGTGTTTGGAGGAGAGTTTGGAGTGTTGGAGTGTTTGGAGTGTTTGGAGTAGTGTTTGGAGTGATGGAGTGTTTGGACTGTTTGGAGTGTTTGGAGTAGTTTTTGGAGAGTTTGGAGTGTTTGGTGGAGTGTTTGGAGGAGTATTTCGAGTGTGTAGATGAGTGTTTGGACAGTTTGGAGTGTTTGGAGTAGTGTTTGGAGTGTTTGGAATGTTTGGAGGACTGTTTGGAGTGTGTGGATGAGTGTTTGGACAGCTTGGAGTGTTTGGAGCCCCATATTTTGCACAGCTCTCCCAAACAGTCCAAAACATACTCCAAGACACTGCAAATCACTCCAAAACACTCCGAAAACTCCAAAATCCAAATTCCAAAAGCTCCAAACTCCAAAAACTGAAAACTCCAAACTCCAAAAACACAACTCCAAAACACTCGAAAAAACACAATAACTCAAAAGCACACCAAAACACTTCCAAACATTCCAAAACAGTCCTAAATACTCCAAAACAATTCGAAACACTCCAAAACACTCATAATAACACCATAAAACTGCTAAACACTCCTAAACCCTCGCTGCAATAAACTCACTCCAAAACACTCCATAGCAGTCGGAAACACTCGGAAAAAACTCCATAACTCAAAAGCAGACCAAAACACTCCAAAACAGTGCTAAATACTCCAAAACAATTCGATCCACTCCAAAACACTCAAGAACACACCAGAAAACTGCAAAACGCTCCAAAACACTCGCTGCTATACACTCACGCCAAAACACTTCATAACAGTCTAAAACACTCCAAAATACTCCAAGACACTCCAAAACACACCATAACTCAAAAACACTCCACAACACACCAAAGCAATCCAAAACATTCGAAAACAGTCCAAAAACTCTCAAATCGAAGCAACAAAAACGTCAAACTCCAAAAACTCCTAACTCCAAAACACCCCAAATCACTCCATAACTCATTTTGAACACCAAACACTGCAAAACGCTACAGAACAACCCTAAACACAAAAAAGCACACCAACACACTGGTATGAGTTGGAAGTTTGGAGTTTTTGCAGTTTAGATTTGGCGTTTTCAAGTTAGCAAATTTGGGTTTAAGAGTTTGGAGTTTCTGGAGTTTAGATTTAAGAGATTGGAGTTTGGAGTTGAAGGAGTTTTTGATTTTGGAGTTATTGGAGTTAGGTGTATTTGGAGTGTTTGGAGGTGTGTTTGGAGTGTTTGGAGGAGTGTTTGGAGTGTTTGGAGTAATGGTTGGAGTGTTTAGAGGAGTATTTGGAGGAGTGCTTGGAATGTTTGGAGTGCTTGTAGTGTTTGGAGGAGTGTTTGGAAGAGTTTCTCTAGTGTCTGGATTAGTGATTGGAGTGTTTGGAGTGTTTCGAGTGTTTGGAGTGTTTTGAGTCGTGTTTGGTGTGTTTGGAATATTTGGAGTGTTGGAGTTTTTGGAGTGTTTGGAGTAGTGTTTGGAATCTTTGGAATGTTTGGAGGAGTGTTTGGAGGAGTGTTTGGAGTGTGTGGATGAGTGTTTGGTCAGTTTGGAGTGTTTGGAGTCCCAAATACTGCACAGCACTTCCAAACACTCAAAAACACTCCAAAAACCCACTCCAAAACAGTTCAAAACAGTCCAAAACATACTCCAAAACACTCCAAATCACTCCGAAAACTCCAAAATCCAAATTCCAAAAACTCCAAACTCCAAAAACTCCAAACTCCAAAAACAAAACTCCAAACTCCAAAAAGTCAAAGCTCCAAAAACTGAAAACTCCAAACGCCAAAAACAGCTAACTCCAAAACACTCGAAACAACTCCATAACTCAAAAGCATACCAAAACACTTCAAAACATTCCAAAACAGTCCTAAATACTCCAAAACAATTCGAAACACTCCAAAACACATTTTGCACATTAAACACGGCAAAATGCTCCAGAACACTCCAAAACAGTCCAAAACATATAGAAACACACCCAAACACTGATTTGAGCTGGGATTTTGGGGTGTTTGAAGTATGGAGTTTCGCGTTTTCAAGTTTGGAAATGTGGGTTTAGGAGTTTGGAGTATTTGGAGCGGGATTTAAGAGTTTGCAGATTAAGGAGTTTTTGCTTTTGGAGGTTTGGGTGTTTTTGGATTGTTTGGAGTGTTTCGAGTGAGTGGTTGAAGTCTTTGGAGTGTTTGGAGTGTTTGCAGGAGTGTTTGGAGTGTTTGGGGTGATGGAGTGTTTGGAATTTTTGGAGGAGTGTTTGGAGTGTTTGGAGGACTGTTTGGAGTGTTTGGGGGAGAGTTTGGAGTGTTGGAGTGTTTGGAGTGTTTGGAGTAGAGTTTGAAGCATTTGGAGGGTAGTTTGCAGTTTTTGGAGCAGTGTTAGTACTGTTTGGAGTGTTGGAGTGTTTGGAGGAGTGTTTGGAGTGATGGAGTGTTTGGACTGTTTGGAGTGTATGGAGGAGTGTTTGGCGTGTTTGGAGGAGTGTTTGGAGTGTTTGGAGTAGTTTTTGGAGAGTTTGGAGTGTTTGGTGGTGTGTTTGGAGGAGTATTTGGAGTGTGTGAATGAGTGTTTGGACAGTTTGGAGTGGTTGGAGTGTTTGGAGTGTTGGAGTTTTTGGAGTGTTTGGAGTAGTGTTTGGAGTGTTTGGAATGTTTGGAGGAGTGTTTGGAGTGTTTGCAGTTTAAGGAGTTTTTGATTTTGGAGGTTTGGATTTAGGTGTTTTTGGATTGTTTGGAGTGTTTCGAGGAGTGGTTGAAGTGTTTGGAGTGTTTGGAGTGTTTGGAGGAGTGTTTGGAGTGCTGGAGTGATGGAGTGTTTGGAGTTTTTGGAGGAGTGTTTGGAGGAGTGTTTGGAGTGTTTGGAGTGTTGGAGTTTTTGGAGTGTTTGGAGTAGTGTTTGGAGTGTTTGGAATGTTTGGAGGAGTGTTTGGAGTGTTTGCAGTTTAAGGAGTTTTTGATTTTGGAGGTTTGGATTTAGGTGTTTTTGGATTGTTTGGAGTGTTTCGAGGAGTGGTTGAAGTGTTTGGAGTGTTTGGAGTGTTTGGAGGAGTGTTTGGAGTGCTGGAGTGATGGAGTGTTTGGAGTTTTTGGAGGAGTGTTTGGAGGAGTGTTTGGAGTGTTTCGAGTGTTTGGGGGAGTGTTTCGAGTGTTTGGAGGAGAGTTTGGAGTGTTTGGGAGTGTTGGAGTGTTGGAGTGTTTGGAGTGTTTGGAGTAGTGTTTGAAGCATTTGGAGGATAGTTTGCAGTGTTTGGAGCAGTGTTAGTACTGTTTGGAGTGTTGGAGTGTTTGGAGGAGTGTTTGGAGTGATGGAGTGTTTGGACTGTTTGGAGTGTTTGGTGTGTTTGGAGGAGTGTTTGGAGTGTTTGGAGTAGTTTTTGGAGAGTTTGGAGTGTTTGGTGGAGTGTTTGGAGGAGTATTTCGAGTGTGTAGATGAGTGTTTGGACAGTTTGGAGTGTTTGGAGTGTTGGAGTTTTTGGAGTGTTTGGAGTAGTGTTTGGAGTGTTTGGAATGTTTGGAGGACTGTTTGGAGTGTGTGGATGAGTGTTTGGACAGCTTGGAGTGTTTGGAGCCCCATATTGTGCACAGCTCTCCCAAACACTCAAAAGTACTCCAACAACTCACTCCAAAACAGTCCAAAACATACTCCAAGACACTGCAAATCACTCCAAAACACTCCGAAAACTCCAAAATCCAAATTCCAAAAACTCCAAACTCCAAAAACTGAAAACTCCAAACTCCAAAAACACAACTCCAAAACACTCGAAAAAACACAATAACTCAAAAGCACACCAAAACACTTCCAAACATTCCAAAACAGTCCTAAATACTCCAAAACAATTCGAAACACTCCAAAACACTCATAATAACACCATAAAACTGCTAAACACTCCTAAACCCTCGCTGCAATAAACTCACTCCAAAACACTCCATAGCAGTCGGAAACACTCGGAAAAAACTCCATAACTCAAAAGCAGACCAAAACACTCCAAAACAGTGCTAAATACTCCAAAACAATTCGATCCACTCCAAAACACTCAAGAACACACCAGAAAACTGCAAAACACTCCAAAACACTCGCTGCTATACACTCACGCCAAAACACTTCATAACAGTCTAAAACACTCCAAAATACTCCAAGACACTCCAAAGCACACCATAACTCAAAACACTCCACAACACACCAAAGCAATCCAAAACATTCGAAAACAGTCCAAAAACTCTCAAATCGAAGCAACAAAAACGTCAAACTCCAAAAAACTCCTAACTCCAAAACACCCCAAATCACTCCATAACTCATTTTGAACACCAAACACTGCAAAACGCTACAGAACACCCCTAAACACAAAAAAGCACACCAACACACTGGTATGAGTTGGAAGTTTGGAGTTTTTGCAGTTTAGATTTGGCGTTTTCAAGTTAGCAAATTTGGGTTTAAGAGTTTGGAGTTTCTGGAGTTTAGATTTAAGCGATTGGAGTTTGGAGTTGAAGGAGTTTTTGATTTTGGAGTTATTGGGGTTAGGTGTATTTGGAGTGTTTGGAGGTGTGTTTGGAGTGTTTGGAGGAGTGTTTGGAGTGTTTGGAGTAATGGTTGGAGTGTTTAGAGGAGTATTTGGAGGAGTGCTTGGAATGTTTGGAGTGCTTGTAGTGTTTGGAGGAGTGTTTGGAAGAGTTTCTCTAGTGTCTGGATTAGTGATTGGAGTGTTTGGAGTGTTTCGAGTGTTTGGAGTGTTTTGAGTCGTGTTTGGTGTGTTTGGAATATTTGGAGTGTTGGAGTTTTTGGAGTGTTTGGAGTAGTGTTTGGAGTCTTTGGAATGTTTGGAGGAGTGTTTGGAGGAGTGTTTGGAGTGTGTGGATGAGTGTTTGGTCAGTTTGGAGTGTTTGGAGTCCCAAATACTGCACAGCACTTCCAAACACTCAAAAACACTCCAAAAACCCACTCCAAAACAGTTCAAAACAGTCCAAAACATACTCCAAAACACTCCAAATCACCCCAAAGCACTCCGAAAACTCCAAAAACCAAATTCCAAAAACTCCAAACTCCAAAAACTCCAAACTCCAAAAACAAAACTCCAAACTCCAAAAAGTCAAAGCTCCAAAAACTGAAAACTCCAAACGCCAAAAACAGCTAACTCCAAAACACTCGAAACAACTCCATAACTCAAAAGCATACCAAAACACTTCAAAACATTCCAAAACAGTCCTAAATACTCCAAAACAATTCGAAACACTCCAAAACACTCCATAACTCATTTTGCACATTAAACACGGCAAAATGCTCCAGAACACTCCAAAACAGTCCAAAACATATAGAAACACACCCAAACACTGATTTGAGCTGGGATTTTGGGGTGTTTGAAGTATGGAGTTTCGCGTTTTCAAGTTTGGAAATGTGGGTTTAGGAGTTTGGAGTATTTGGAGCGGGATTTAAGAGTTTGCAGATTAAGGAGTTTTTGCTTTTGGAGGTTTGGGTGTTTTTGGATTGTTTGGAGTGTTTCGAGTGAGTGGTTGAAGTCTTTGGAGTGTTTGGAGTGTTTGCAGGAGTGTTTGGAGTGTTTGGGGTGATGGAGTGTTTGGAATTTTTGGAGGAGTGTTTGGAGTGTTTGGAGGACTGTTTGGAGTGTTTGGAGGAGAGTTTGGAGTGTTGGAGTGTTTGGAGTGTTTGGAGTAGTGTTTGAAGCATTTGGAGGATAGTTTGCAGTGATTGGAGCAGTGTTAGTACTGTTTGGAGTGTTGGAGTGTTTGGAGGAGTGTTTGGAGTGATGGAGTGTTTGGACTGTTTGGAGTGTATGGAGGAGTGTTTGGCGTGTTTGGAGGAGTGTTTGGAGTGTTTGGAGTAGTTTTTGGAGAGTTTGGACTGTTTGGTGGTGTGTTTGGAGGAGTATTTGGAGTGTGTGAATGAGTGTTTGGATAGTTTGGAGTGTTTGGAGTGTTTGGAGTGTTGGAGTTTTTGGAGTGTTTGGAGTAGTGTTTGGAGTGTTTGGAATGTTTGGAGGAGTGTTTGGAGTGTTTGCAGTTTAAGGAGTTTTTGATTTTGGAGGTTTGGATTTAAGTGTTTTTGGATTGTTTGGCGTGTTTCGAGGAGTGGTTGAAGTGTTTGGAGTGTTTGGAGTGTTTGGAGGAGTGTTTGGAGTGCTGGAGTGATGGAGTGTTTGGAGTTTTTGGAGGAGTGTTTGGAGGAGTGTTTGGAGTGTTTCGAGTGTTTGGGGGAGTGTTTCGAGTGTTTGGAGGAGAGTTTGGAGTGTTTTGGAGTGTTTGGAGTGTTTGGAGTGTTTGGAGGAGAGTTTGGAGTGTTGGAGTGTTTGGAGTGTTTGGAGTAGTGTTTGAAGCATTTGGAGGATAGTTTGCAGTGTTTGGAGCAGTGTTAGTACTGTTTGGAGTGTTGGAGTGTTTAGAGGAGTGTTTGGAGTGATGGAGTGTTTGGACTGTTTGGAGTGTATGGAGGAGTGTTTGGCGTGTTTGGAGGAGTGTTTGGAGTGTTTGGAGTAGTTTTTGGAGAGTTTGGAGTGTTTGGTGGTGTGTTTGGAGGAGTATTTGGAGTGTGTGAATGAGTGTTTGGATAGTTTGGAGTGTTTGGAGTGTTGGAGTTTTTGGAGTGTTTGGAGTAGTGTTTGGAGTGTTTGGAATGTTTGGAGGAGTGTTTGGAGTGTTTGCAGTTTAAGGAGTTTTTGATTTTGGAGGTTTGGATTTAAGTGTTTTTGGATTGTTTGGCGTGTTTCGAGGAGTGGTTGAAGTGTTTGGAGTGTTTGGAGTGTTTGGAGGAGTGTTTGGAGTGCTGGAGTGATGGAGTGTTTGGAATTTTTGGAGGAGTGTTTGGAGGAGTGTTTGGAGTGTTTCGAGTGTTTGGGGGAGTGTTTCGAGTGTTTGGAGGAGAGTTTGGAGTGTTGGAGTGTTTGGAGTGTTTGGAGTAGTGTTTGAAGCATTTGGAGGATAGTTTGCAGTGTTTGGAGCAGTGTTAGTACTGTTTGGAGTGTTGGAGTGTTTGGAGGAGTGTTTGGAGTGATGGAGTGTTTGGACTGTTTGGAGTGTTTGGAGTAGTTTTTGGAGAGTTTGGAGTGTTTGGTGGAGTGTTTGGAGGAGTATTTCGAGTGTGTAGATGAGTGTTTGGACAGTTTGGAGTGTTTTGGAGTAGTGTTTGGAGTGTTTGGAATGTTTGGAGGACTGTTTGGAGTGTGTGGATGAGTGTTTGGACAGCTTGGAGTGTTTGGAGCCCCATATTGTGCACAGCTCTCCCAAACACTCAAAAGTACTCCAACAACTCACTCCAAAACAGTCCAAAACATACTCCAAGACACTGCAAATCACTCCAAAACACTCCGAAAACTCCAAAATCCAAATTCCAAAAACTCCAAACTCCAAAAACTGAAAACTCCAAACTCCAAAAACACAACTCCAAAACACTCGAAAAAACACAATAACTCAAAAGCACACCAAAACACTTCCAAACATTCCAAAACAGTCCTAAATACTCCAAAACAATTCGAAACACTCCAAAACACTCATAATAACACCATAAAACTGCTAAACACTCCTAAACCCTCGCTGCAATAAACTCACTCCAAAACACTCCATAGCAGTCGGAAACACTCGGAAAAAACTCCATAACTCAAAAGCAGACCAAAACACTCCAAAACAGTGCTAAATACTCCAAAACAATTCGATCCACTCCAAAACACTCAAGAACACACCAGAAAACTGCAAAACACTCCAAAACACTCGCTGCTATACACTCACGCCAAAACACTTCATAACAGTCTAAAACACTCCAAAATACTCCAAGACACTCCAAAACACACCATAACTCAAAAACACTCCACAACACACCAAAGCAATCCAAAACATTCGAAAACAGTCCAAAAACTCTCAAATCGAAGCAACAAAAACGTCAAACTCCAAAAACTCCTAACTCCAAAACACCCCAAATCACTCCATAACTCATTTTGAACACCAAACACTGCAAAACGCTACAGAACACCCCTAAACACAAAAAAACACACCAACACACTGGTATGAGTTGGAAGTTTGGAGTTTTTGCAGTTTAGATTTGGCGTTTTCAAGTTAGCAAATTTGGGTTTAAGAGTTTGGAGTTTCTGGAGTTTAGATTTAAGAGATTGGAGTTTGGAGTTGAAGGAGTTTTTGATTTTGGAGTTATTGGAGTTAGGTGTATTTGGAGTGTTTGGAGGTGTGTTTGGAGTGTTTGGAGGAGTGTTTGGAGTGTTTGGAGTAATGGTTGGAGTGTTTAGAGGAGTATTTGGAGGAGTGCTTGGAATGTTTGGAGTGCTTGTAGTGTTTGGAGGAGTGTTTGGAAGAGTTTCTCTAGTGTCTGGATTAGTGATTGGAGTGTTTGGAGTGTTTCGAGTGTTTGGAGTGTTTTGAGTCGTGTTTGGTGTGTTTGGAATATTTGGAGTGTTGGAGTTTTTGGAGTGTTTGGAGTAGTGTTTGGAGTCTTTGGAATGTTTGGAGGAGTGTTTGGAGGAGTGTTTGGAGTGTGTGGATGAGTGTTTGGTCAGTTTGGAGTGTTTGGAGTCCCAAATACTGCACAGCACTTCCAAACACTCAAAAACACTCCAAAAACCCACTCCAAAACAGTTCAAAACAGTCCAAAACATACTCCAAAACACTCCAAATCACTCCGAAAACTCCAAAATCCAAATTCCAAAACTCCAAACTCCAAAAACTCCAAACTCCAAAAACAAAACTCCAAACTCCAAAAAGTCAAAGCTCCAAAAACTGATAACTCCAAACGCCAAAAACAGCTAACTCCAAAACACTCGAAACAACTCCATAACTCAAAAGCATACCAAAACACTTCAAAACATTCCAAAACAGTCCTAAATACTCCAAAACAATTCGAAACACTCCAAAACACATTTTGCACATTAAACACGGCAAAATGCTCCAGAACACTCCAAAACAGTCCAAAACATATAGAAACACACCCAAACACTGATTTGAGCTGGGATTTTGGGGTGTTTGAAGTATGGAGTTTCGCGTTTTCAAGTTTGGAAATGTGGGTTTAGGAGTTTGGAGTATTTGGAGCGGGATTTAAGAGTTTGCAGATTAAGGAGTTTTTGCTTTTGGAGGTTTGGGTGTTTTTGGATTGTTTGGAGTGTTTCGAGTGAGTGGTTGAAGTCTTTGGAGTGTTTGGAGTGTTTGCAGGAGTGTTTGGAGTGTTTGGGGTGATGGAGTGTTTGGAATTTTTGGAGGAGTGTTTGGAGTGTTTGGAGGACTGTTTGGAGTGTTTGGGGGAGAGTTTGGAGTGTTGGAGTGTTTGGAGTGTTTGGAGTAGTGTTTGAAGCATTTGGAGGGTAGTTTGCAGTTTTTGGAGCAGTGTTAGTACTGTTTGGAGTGTTGGAGTGTTTGGAGGAGTGTTTGGAGTGATGGAGTGTTTGGACTGTTTGGAGTGTATGGAGGAGTGTTTGGCGTGTTTGGAGGAGTGTTTGGAGTGTTTGGAGTAGTTTTTGGAGAGTTTGGAGTGTTTGGTGGTGTGTTTGGAGGAGTATTTGGAGTGTGTGAATGAGTGTTTGGACAGTTTGGAGTGTTTGGAGTGTTTGGAGTGTTGGAGTTTTTGGAGTGTTTGGAGTAGTGTTTGGAGTGTTTGGAATGTTTGGAGGAGTGTTTGGAGTGTTTGCAGTTTAAGGAGTTTTTGATTTTGGAGGTTTGGATTTAGGTGTTTTTGGATTGTTTGGAGTGTTTCGAGGAGTGGTTGAAGTGTTTGGAGTGTTTGGAGTGTTTGGAGGAGTGTTTGGAGTGCTGGAGTGATGGAGTGTTTGGAGTTTTTGGAGGAGTGTTTGGAGGAGTGTTTGGAGTGTTTCGAGTGTTTGGGGGAGTGTTTCGAGTGTTTGGAGGAGAGTTTGGAGTGTTTGGAGTGTTGGAGTGTTGGAGTGTTTGGAGTGTTTGGAGTAGTGTTTGAAGCATTTGGAGGATAGTTTGCAGTGTTTGGAGCAGTGTTAGTACTGTTTGGAGTGTTGGAGTGTTTGGAGGAGTGTTTGGAGTGATGGAGTGTTTGGACTGTTTGGAGTGTTTGGAGTAGTTTTTGGAGAGTTTGGAGTGTTTGGTGGAGTGTTTGGAGGAGTATTTCGAGTGTGTAGATGAGTGTTTGGACAGTTTGGAGTGTTTGGAGTAGTGTTTGGAGTGTTTGGAATGTTTGGAGGACTGTTTGGAGTGTGTGGATGAGTGTTTGGACAGCTTGGAGTGTTTGGAGCCCCATATTGTGCACAGCTCTCCCAAACACTCAAAAGTACTCCAACAACTCACTCCAAAACAGTCCAAAACATACTCCAAGACACTGCAAATCACTCCAAAACACTCCGAAAACTCCAAAATCCAAATTCCAAAAACTCCAAACTCCAAAAACTGAAAACTCCAAACTCCAAAAACACAACTCCAAAACACTCGAAAAAACACAATAACTCAAAAGCACACCAAAACACTTCCAAACATTCCAAAACAGTCCTAAATACTCCAAAACAATTCGAAACACTCCAAAACACTCATAATAACACCATAAAACTGCTAAACACTCCTAAACCCTCGCTGCAATAAACTCACTCCAAAACACTCCATAGCAGTCGGAAACACTCGGAAAAAACTCCATAACTCAAAAGCAGACCAAAACACTCCAAAACAGTGCTAAATACTCCAAAACAATTCGATCCACTCCAAAACACTCAAGAACACACCAGAAAACTGCAAAACACTCCAAAACACTCGCTGCTATACACTCACGCCAAAACACTTCATAACAGTCTAAAACACTCCAAAATACTCCAAGACACTCCAAAACACACCATAACTCAAAAACACTCCACAACACACCAAAGCAATCCAAAACATTCGAAAACAGTCCAAAAACTCTCAAATCGAAGCAACAAAAACGTCAAACTCCAAAAACTCCTAACTCCAAAACACCCCAAATCACTCCATAACTCATTTTGAACACCAAACACTGCAAAACGCTACAGAACACCCCTAAACACAAAAAAACACACCAACACACTGGTATGAGTTGGAAGTTTGGAGTTTTTGCAGTTTAGATTTGGCGTTTTCAAGTTAGCAAATTTGGGTTTAAGAGTTTGGAGTTTCTGGAGTTTAGATTTAAGAGATTGGAGTTTGGAGTTGAAGGAGTTTTTGATTTTGGAGTTATTGGAGTTAGGTGTATTTGGAGTGTTTGGAGGTGTGTTTGGAGTGTTTGGAGGAGTGTTTGGAGTGTTTGGAGTAATGGTTGGAGTGTTTAGAGGAGTATTTGGAGGAGTGCTTGGAATGTTTGGAGTGCTTGTAGTGTTTGGAGGAGTGTTTGGAAGAGTTTCTCTAGTGTCTGGATTAGTGATTGGAGTGTTTGGAGTGTTTCGAGTGTTTGGAGTGTTTTGAGTCGTGTTTGGTGTGTTTGGAATATTTGGAGTGTTGGAGTTTTTGGAGTGTTTGGAGTAGTGTTTGGAGTCTTTGGAATGTTTGGAGGAGTGTTTGGAGGAGTGTTTGGAGTGTGTGGATGAGTGTTTGGTCAGTTTGGAGTGTTTGGAGTCCCAAATACTGCACAGCACTTCCAAACACTCAAAAACACTCCAAAAACCCACTCCAAAACAGTTCAAAACAGTCCAAAACATACTCCAAAACACTCCAAATCACTCCGAAAACTCCAAAATCCAAATTCCAAAAAGTCCAAACTCCAAAAACTCCAAACTCCAAAAACAAAACTCCAAACTCCAAAAAGTCAAAGCTCCAAAAACTGAAAACTCCAAACGCCAAAAACAGCTAACTCCAAAACACTCGAAACAACTCCATAACTCAAAAGCATACCAAAACACTTCAAAACATTCCAAAACAGTCCTAAATACTCCAAAACAATTCGAAACACTCCAAAACACATTTTGCACATTAAACACGGCAAAATGCTCCAGAACACTCCAAAACAGTCCAAACACACCCAAACACTGATTTGAGCTGGGATTTTGGGGTGTTTGAAGTATGGAGTTTCGCGTTTTCAAGTTTGGAAATGTGGGTTTAGGAGTTTGGAGTATTTGGAGCGGGATTTAAGAGTTTGCAGATTAAGGAGTTTTTCCTTTTGGAGGTTTGGGTGTTTTTGGATTGTTTGGAGTGTTTCGAGTGAGTGGTTGAAGTCTTTGGAGTGTTTGGAGTGTTTGCAGGAGTGTTTGGAGTGTTTGGGGTGATGGAGTGTTTGGAATTTTTGGAGGAGTGTTTGGAGTGTTTGGAGGACTGTTTGGAGTGTTTGGGGGAGAGTTTGGAGTGTTGGAGTGTTTGGAGTGTTTGGAGTAGTGTTTGAAGCATTTGGAGGGTAGTTTGCAGTTTTTGGAGCAGTGTTAGTACTGTTTGGAGTGTTGGAGTGTTTGGAGGAGTGTTTGGAGTGATGGAGTGTTTGGACTGTTTGGAGTGTATGGAGGAGTGTTTGGCGTGTTTGGAGGAGTGTTTGGAGTGTTTGGAGTAGTTTTTGGAGAGTTTGGAGTGTTTGGTGGTGTGTTTGGAGGAGTATTTGGAGTGTGTGAATGAGTGTTTGGACAGTTTGGAGTGTTTGGAGTGTTTGGAGTGTTGGAGTTTTTGGAGTGTTTGGAGTAGTGTTTGGAGTGTTTGGAATGTTTGGAGGAGTGTTTGGAGTGTTTGCAGTTTAAGGAGTTTTTGATTTTGGAGGTTTGGATTTAGGTGTTTTTGGATTGTTTGGAGTGTTTCGAGGAGTGGTTGAAGTGTTTGGAGTGTTTGGAGTGTTTGGAGGAGTGTTTGGAGTGCTGGAGTGATGGAGTGTTTGGAGTTTTTGGAGGAGTGTTTGGAGGAGTGTTTGGAGTGTTTCGAGTGTTTGGGGGAGTGTTTCGAGTGTTTGGAGGAGAGTTTGGAGTGTTTGGAGTGTTGGAGTGTTGGAGTGTTTGGAGTGTTTGGAGTAGTGTTTGAAGCATTTGGAGGATAGTTTGCAGTGTTTGGAGCAGTGTTAGTACTGTTTGGAGTGTTGGAGTGTTTGGAGGAGTGTTTGGAGTGATGGAGTGTTTGGACTGTTTGGAGTGTTTGGTGTGTTTGGAGGAGTGTTTGGAGTGTTTGGAGTAGTTTTTGGAGAGTTTGGAGTGTTTGGTGGAGTGTTTGGAGGAGTATTTCGAGTGTGTAGATGAGTGTTTGGACAGTTTGGAGTGTTTGGAGTGTTGGAGTTTTTGGAGTGTTTGGAGTAGTGTTTGGAGTGTTTGGAATGTTTGGAGGACTGTTTGGAGTGTGTGGATGAGTGTTTGGACAGCTTGGAGTGTTTGGAGCCCCATATTGTGCACAGCTCTCCCAAACACTCAAAAGTACTCCAACAACTCACTCCAAAACAGTCCAAAACATACTCCAAGACACTGCAAATCACTCCAAAACACTCCGAAAACTCCAAAATCCAAATTCCAAAAACTCCAAACTCCAAAAACTGAAAACTCCAAACTCCAAAAACACAACTCCAAAACACTCGAAAAAACACAATAACTCAAAAGCACACCAAAACACTTCCAAACATTCCAAAACAGTCCTAAATACTCCAAAACAATTCGAAACACTCCAAAACACTCGTAATAACACCATAAAACTGCTAAACACTCCTAAACCCTCGCTGCAATAAACTCACTCCAAAACACTCCATAGCAGTCGGAAACACTCGGAAAAAACTCCATAACTCAAAAGCAGACCAAAACACTCCAAAACAGTGCTAAATACTCCAAAACAATTCGATCCACTCCAAAACACTCAAGAACACACCAGAAAACTGCAAAACACTCCAAAACACTCGCTGCTATACACTCACGCCAAAACACTTCATAACAGTCTAAAACACTCCAAAATACTCCAAGACACTCCAAAACACACCATAACTCAAAAACACTCCACAACACACCAAAGCAATCCAAAACATTCGAAAACAGTCCAAAAACTCTCAAATCGAAGCAACAAAAACGTCAAACTCCAAAAACTCCTAACTCCAAAACACCCCAAATCACTCCATAACTCATTTTGAACACCAAACACTGCAAAACGCTACAGAACACCCCTAAACACAAAAAAACACACCAACACACTGGTATGAGTTGGAAGTTTGGAGTTTTTGCAGTTTAGATTTGGCGTTTTCAAGTTAGCAAATTTGGGTTTAAGAGTTTGGAGTTTCTGGAGTTTAGATTTAAGAGATTGGCGTTTGGAGTTGAAGGAGTTTTTGATTTTGGAGTTATTGGAGTTAGGTGTATTTGGAGTGTTTGGAGGTGTGTTTGGAGTGTTTGGAGGAGTGTTTGGAGTGTTTGGAGTAATGGTTGGAGTGTTTAGAGGAGTATTTGGAGGAGTGCTTGGAATGTTTGGAGTGCTTGTAGTGTTTGGAGGAGTGTTTGGAAGAGTTTCTCTAGTGTCTGGATTAGTGATTGGAGTGTTTGGAGTGTTTCGAGTGTTTGGAGTGTTTTGAGTTGTGTTTGGTGTGTTTGGAATATTTGGAGTGTTGGAGTTTTTGGAGTGTTTGGAGTAGTGTTTGGAGTCTTTGGAATGTTTGGAGGAGTGTTTGGAGGAGTGTTTGGAGTGTGTGGATGAGTGTTTGGTCAGTTTGGAGTGTTTGGAGTCCCAAATACTGCACAGCACTTCCAAACACTCAAAAACACTCCAAAAACTCACTCCAAAACAGTTCAAAACAGTCCAAAACATACTCCAAAACACTCCAAATCACTCCAAAGCACTCCGAAAACTCCAAAATCCAAATTCCAAAAACTCCAAACTCCAAAAACTCCAAACTCCAAAAACAAAACTCCAAACTCCAAAAAGTCAAAGCTCCAAAAACTGAAAACTCCAAACGCCAAAAACAGCTAACTCCAAAACACTCGAAACAACTCCATAACTCAAAAGCATACCAAAACACTTCAAAACATTCCAAAACAGTCCTAAATACTCCAAAACAATTCGAAACACTCCAAAACACATTTTGCACATTAAACACGGCAAAATGCTCCAGAACACTCCAAAACAGTCCAAACACACCCAAACACTGATTTGAGCTGGGATTTTGGGGTGTTTGAAGTATGGAGTTTCGCGTTTTCAAGTTTGGAAATGTGGGTTTAGGAGTTTGGAGTATTTGGAGCGGGATTTAAGAGTTTGCAGATTAAGGAGTTTTTCCTTTTGGAGGTTTGGGTGTTTTTGGATTGTTTGGAGTGTTTCGAGTGAGTGGTTGAAGTCTTTGGAGTGTTTGGAGTGTTTGCAGGAGTGTTTGGAGTGTTTGGGGTGATGGAGTGTTTGGAATTTTTGGAGGAGTGTTTGGAGTGTTTGGAGGACTGTTTGGAGTGTTTGGGGGAGAGTTTGGAGTGTTGGAGTGTTTGGAGTGTTTGGAGTAGTGTTTGAAGCATTTGGAGGGTAGTTTGCAGTTTTTGGAGCAGTGTTAGTACTGTTTGGAGTGTTGGAGTGTTTGGAGGAGTGTTTGGAGTGATGGAGTGTTTGGACTGTTTGGAGTGTATGGAGGAGTGTTTGGCGTGTTTGGAGGAGTGTTTGGAGTGTTTGGAGTAGTTTTTGGAGAGTTTGGAGTGTTTGGTGGTGTGTTTGGAGGAGTATTTGGAGTGTGTGAATGAGTGTTTGGACAGTTTGGAGTGTTTGGAGTGTTTGGAGTGTTGGAGTTTTTGGAGTGTTTGGAGGAGTGTTTGGAGTGTTTGCAGTTTAAGGAGTTTTTGATTTTGGAGGTTTGGATTTAGGTGTTTTTGGATTGTTTGGAGTGTTTCGAGGAGTGGTTGAAGTGTTTGGAGTGTTTGGAGTGTTTGGAGGAGTGTTTGGAGTGCTGGAGTGATGGAGTGTTTGGAGTTTTTGGAGGAGTGTTTGGAGGAGTGTTTGGAGTGTTTCGAGTGTTTGGGGGAGTGTTTCGAGTGTTTGGAGGAGAGTTTGGAGTGTTTGGAGTGTTGGAGTGTTGGAGTGTTTGGAGTGTTTGGAGTAGTGTTTGAAGCATTTGGAGGATAGTTTGCAGTGTTTGGAGCAGTGTTAGTACTGTTTGGAGTGTTGGAGTGTTTGGAGGAGTGTTTGGAGTGATGGAGTGTTTGGACTGTTTGGAGTGTTTGGTGTGTTTGGAGGAGTGTTTGGAGTGTTTGGAGTAGTTTTTGGAGAGTTTGGAGTGTTTGGTGGAGTGTTTGGAGGAGTATTTCGAGTGTGTAGATGAGTGTTTGGACAGTTTGGAGTGTTTGGAGTGTTGGAGTTTTTGGAGTGTTTGGAGTAGTGTTTGGAGTGTTTGGAATGTTTGGAGGACTGTTTGGAGTGTGTGGATGAGTGTTTGGACAGCTTGGAGTGTTTGGAGCCCCATATTGTGCACAGCTCTCCCAAACACTCAAAAGTACTCCAACAACTCACTCCAAAACAGTCCAAAACATACTCCAAGACACTGCAAATCACTCCAAAACACTCCGAAAACTCCAAAATCCAAATTCCAAAAACTCCAAACTCCAAAAACTGAAAACTCCAAACTCCAAAAACACAACTCCAAAACACTCGAAAAAACACAATAACTCAAAAGCACACCAAAACACTTCCAAACATTCCAAAACAGTCCTAAATACTCCAAAACAATTCGAAACACTCCAAAACACTCATAATAACACCATAAAACTGCTAAACACTCCTAAACCCTCGCTGCAATAAACTCACTCCAAAACACTCCATAGCAGTCGGAAACACTCGGAAAAAACTCCATAACTCAAAAGCAGACCAAAACACTCCAAAACAGTGCTAAATACTCCAAAACAATTCGATCCACTCCAAAACACTCAAGAACACACCAGAAAACTGCAAAACACTCCAAAACACTCGCTGCTATACACTCACGCCAAAACACTTCATAACAGTCTAAAACACTCCAAAATACTCCAAGACACTCCAAAACACACCATAACTCAAAAACACTCCACAACACACCAAAGCAATCCAAAACATTCGAAAACAGTCCAAAAACTCTCAAATCGAAGCAACAAAAACGTCAAACTCCAAAAACTCCTAACTCCAAAACACCCCAAATCACTCCATAACTCATTTTGAACACCAAACACTGCAAAACGCTACAGAACACCCCTAAACACAAAAAAACACACCAACACACTGGTATGAGTTGGAAGTTTGGAGTTTTTGCAGTTTAGATTTGGCGTTTTCAAGTTAGCAAATTTGGGTTTAAGAGTTTGGAGTTTCTGGAGTTTAGATTTAAGAGATTGGAGTTTGGAGTTGAAGGAGTTTTTGATTTTGGAGTTATTGGAGTTAGGTGTATTTGGAGTGTTTGGAGGTGTGTTTGGAGTGTTTGGAGGAGTGTTTGGAGTGTTTGGAGTAATGGTTGGAGTGTTTAGAGGAGTATTTGGAGGAGTGCTTGGAATGTTTGGAGTGCTTGTAGTGTTTGGAGGAGTGTTTGGAAGAGTTTCTCTAGTGTCTGGATTAGTGATTGGAGTGTTTGGAGTGTTTCGAGTGTTTGGAGTGTTTTGAGTCGTGTTTGGTGTGTTTGGAATATTTGGAGTGTTGGAGTTTTTGGAGTGTTTGGAGTAGTGTTTGGAGTCTTTGGAATGTTTGGAGGAGTGTTTGGAGGAGTGTTTGGAGTGTGTGGATGAGTGTTTGGTCAGTTTGGAGTGTTTGGAGTCCCAAATACTGCACAGCACTTCCAAACACTCAAAAACACTCCAAAAACCCACTCCAAAACAGTTCAAAACAGTCCAAAACATACTCCAAAACACTCCAAATCACTCCGAAAACTCCAAAATCCAAATTCCAAAAACTCCAAACTCCAAAAACTCCAAACTCCAAAAACAAAACTCCAAACTCCAAAAAGTCAAAGCTCCAAAAACTGAAAACTCCAAACGCCAAAAACAGCTAACTCCAAAACACTCGAAACAACTCCATAACTCAAAAGCATACCAAAACACTTCAAAACATTCCAAAACAGTCCTAAATACTCCAAAACAATTCGAAACACTCCAAAACACATTTTGCACATTAAACACGGCAAAATGCTCCAGAACACTCCAAAACAGTCCAAACACACCCAAACACTGATTTGAGCTGGGATTTTGGGGTGTTTGAAGTATGGAGTTTCGCGTTTTCAAGTTTGGAAATGTGGGTTTAGGAGTTTGGAGTATTTGGAGCGGGATTTAAGAGTTTGCAGATTAAGGAGTTTTTCCTTTTGGAGGTTTGGGTGTTTTTGGATTGTTTGGAGTGTTTCGAGTGAGTGGTTGAAGTCTTTGGAGTGTTTGGAGTGTTTGCAGGAGTGTTTGGAGTGTTTGGGGTGATGGAGTGTTTGGAATTTTTGGAGGAGTGTTTGGAGTGTTTGGAGGACTGTTTGGAGTGTTTGGGGGAGAGTTTGGAGTGTTGGAGTGTTTGGAGTAGTGTTTGAAGCATTTGGAGGGTAGTTTGCAGTTTTTGGAGCAGTGTTAGTACTGTTTGGAGTGTTGGAGTGTTTGGAGGAGTGTTTGGAGTGATGGAGTGTTTGGACTGTTTGGAGTGTATGGAGGAGTGTTTGGCGTGTTTGGAGGAGTGTTTGGAGTGTTTGGAGTAGTTTTTGGAGAGTTTGGAGTGTTTGGTGGTGTGTTTGGAGGAGTATTTGGAGTGTGTGAATGAGTGTTTGGACAGTTTGGAGTGTTTGGAGTGTTTGGAGTGTTGGAGTTTTTGGAGTGTTTGGAGTAGTGTTTGGAGTGTTTGGAATGTTTGGAGGAGTGTTTGGAGTGTTTGCAGTTTAAGGAGTTTTTGATTTTGGAGGTTTGGATTTAGGTGTTTTTGGATTGTTTGGAGTGTTTCGAGGAGTGGTTGAAGTGTTTGGAGTGTTTGGAGTGTTTGGAGGAGTGTTTGGAGTGCTGGAGTGATGGAGTGTTTGGAGTTTTTGGAGGAGTGTTTGGAGGAGTGTTTGGAGTGTTTCGAGTGTTTGGGGGAGTGTTTCGAGTGTTTGGAGGAGAGTTTGGAGTGTTTGGAGTGTTGGAGTGTTGGAGTGTTTGGAGTGTTTGGAGTAGTGTTTGAAGCATTTGGAGGATAGTTTGCAGTGTTTGGAGCAGTGTTAGTACTGTTTGGAGTGTTGGAGTGTTTGGAGGAGTGTTTGGAGTGATGGAGTGTTTGGACTGTTTGGAGTGTTTGGTGTGTTTGGAGGAGTGTTTGGAGTGTTTGGAGTAGTTTTTGGAGAGTTTGGAGTGTTTGGTGGAGTGTTTGGAGGAGTATTTCGAGTGTGTAGATGAGTGTTTGGACAGTTTGGAGTGTTTGGAGTGTTGGAGTTTTTGGAGTGTTTGGAGTAGTGTTTGGAGTGTTTGGAATGTTTGGAGGACTGTTTGGAGTGTGTGGATGAGTGTTTGGACAGCTTGGAGTGTTTGGAGCCCCATATTGTGCACAGCTCTCCCAAACACTCAAAAGTACTCCAACAACTCACTCCAAAACAGTCCAAAACATACTCCAAGACACTGCAAATCACTCCAAAACACTCCGAAAACTCCAAAATCCAAATTCCAAAAACTCCAAACTCCAAAAACTGAAAACTCCAAACTCCAAAAACACAACTCCAAAACACTCGAAAAAACACAATAACTCAAAAGCACACCAAAACACTTCCAAACATTCCAAAACAGTCCTAAATACTCCAAAACAATTCGAAACACTCCAAAACACTCGTAATAACACCATAAAACTGCTAAACACTCCTAAACCCTCGCTGCAATAAACTCACTCCAAAACACTCCATAGCAGTCGGAAACACTCGGAAAAAACTCCATAACTCAAAAGCAGACCAAAACACTCCAAAACAGTGCTAAATACTCCAAAACAATTCGATCCACTCCAAAACACTCAAGAACACACCAGAAAACTGCAAAACACTCCAAAACACTCGCTGCTATACACTCACGCCAAAACACTTCATAACAGTCTAAAACACTCCAAAATACTCCAAGACACTCCAAAACACACCATAACTCAAAAACACTCCACAACACACCAAAGCAATCCAAAACATTCGAAAACAGTCCAAAAACTCTCAAATCGAAGCAACAAAAACGTCAAACTCCAAAAACTCCTAACTCCAAAACACCCCAAATCACTCCATAACTCATTTTGAACACCAAACACTGCAAAACGCTACAGAACACCCCTAAACACAAAAAAACACACCAACACACTGGTATGAGTTGGAAGTTTGGAGTTTTTGCAGTTTAGATTTGGCGTTTTCAAGTTAGCAAATTTGGGTTTAAGAGTTTGGAGTTTCTGGAGTTTAGATTTAAGAGATTGGAGTTTGGAGTTGAAGGAGTTTTTGATTTTGGAGTTATTGGAGTTAGGTGTATTTGGAGTGTTTGGAGGTGTGTTTGGAGTGTTTGGAGGAGTGTTTGGAGTGTTTCGAGTAATGGTTGGAGTGTTTAGAGGAGTATTTGGAGGAGTGCTTGGAATGTTTGGAGTGCTTGTAGTGTTTGGAGGAGTGTTTGGAAGAGTTTCTCTAGTGTCTGGATTAGTGATTGGAGTGTTTGGAGTGTTTCGAGTGTTTGGAGTGTTTTGAGTCGTGTTTGGTGTGTTTGGAATATTTGGAGTGTTGGAGTTTTTGGAGTGTTTGGAGTAGTGTTTGGAGTCTTTGGAATGTTTGGAGGAGTGTTTGGAGGAGTGTTTGGAGTGTGTGGATGAGTGTTTGGTCAGTTTGGAGTGTTTGGAGTCCCAAATACTGCACAGCACTTCCAAACACTCAAAAACACTCCAAAAACCCACTCCAAAACAGTTCAAAACAGTCCAAAACATACTCCAAAACACTCCAAATCACTCCGAAAACTCCAAAATCCAAATTCCAAAAACTCCAAACTCCAAAAACTCCAAACTCCAAAAACAAAACTCCAAACTCCAAAAAGTCAAAGCTCCAAAAACTGAAAACTCCAAACGCCAAAAACAGCTAACTCCAAAACACTCGAAACAACTCCATAACTCAAAAGCATACCAAAACACTTCAAAACATTCCAAAACAGTCCTAAATACTCCAAAACAATTCGAAACACTCCAAAACACATTTTGCACATTAAACACGGCAAAATGCTCCAGAACACTCCAAAACAGTCCAAACACACCCAAACACTGATTTGAGCTGGGATTTTGGGGTGTTTGAAGTATGGAGTTTCGCGTTTTCAAGTTTGGAAATGTGGGTTTAGGAGTTTGGAGTATTTGGAGCGGGATTTAAGAGTTTGCAGATTAAGGAGTTTTTCCTTTTGGAGGTTTGGGTGTTTTTGGATTGTTTGGAGTGTTTCGAGTGAGTGGTTGAAGTCTTTGGAGTGTTTGGAGTGTTTGCAGGAGTGTTTGGAGTGTTTGGGGTGATGGAGTGTTTGGAATTTTTGGAGGAGTGTTTGGAGTGTTTGGAGGACTGTTTGGAGTGTTTGGGGGAGAGTTTGGAGTGTTGGAGTGTTTGGAGTGTTTGGAGTAGTGTTTGAAGCATTTGGAGGGTAGTTTGCAGTTTTTGGAGCAGTGTTAGTACTGTTTGGAGTGTTGGAGTGTTTGGAGGAGTGTTTGGAGTGATGGAGTGTTTGGACTGTTTGGAGTGTATGGAGGAGTGTTTGGCGTGTTTGGAGGAGTGTTTGGAGTGTTTGGAGTAGTTTTTGGAGAGTTTGGAGTGTTTGGTGGTGTGTTTGGAGGAGTATTTGGAGTGTGTGAATGAGTGTTTGGACAGTTTGGAGTGTTTGGAGTGTTTGGAGTGTTGGAGTTTTTGGAGTGTTTGGAGTAGTGTTTGGAGTGTTTGGAATGTTTGGAGGAGTGTTTGGAGTGTTTGCAGTTTAAGGAGTTTTTGATTTTGGAGGTTTGGATTTAGGTGTTTTTGGATTGTTTGGAGTGTTTCGAGGAGTGGTTGAAGTGTTTGGAGTGTTTGGAGTGTTTGGAGGAGTGTTTGGAGTGCTGGAGTGATGGAGTGTTTGGAGTTTTTGGAGGAGTGTTTGGAGGAGTGTTTGGAGTGTTTCGAGTGTTTGGGGGAGTGTTTCGAGTGTTTGGAGGAGAGTTTGGAGTGTTTGGAGTGTTGGAGTGTTGGAGTGTTTGGAGTGTTTGGAGTAGTGTTTGAAGCATTTGGAGGATAGTTTGCAGTGTTTGGAGCAGTGTTAGTACTGTTTGGAGTGTTG
>NC_140987.1:309035294-309051578 GCF_052327205.1 Somniosus microcephalus
GTTATCTCGTGCTTTGGAGTGTTTTGGAGTTATCTCGTGTTTTGGAGTGGTTTGGAGTTATCTCGTGTTTTGGAGTGGTTTGGAGTTATCTCGTGTTTTGGAGTTATCTCGTGTTTTGGAGTGGTTTGGAGTTATCTCGTGTTTTGGAGTGGTTTGGAGTTATCTGGTGTTTAGGAGTGGTTTGCAGTTATTCCGTATTTTGGAGTTATCTCGTGTTTTGGAGTGGTTTGGAAATATCTCGTGTTTTGGAGTGGTTTGGAGTTATCTCGTGTTTTGGAGTCGTTTGGAGTTATCTCGTGTTTTGGAGTTATCTCGTGTTTTGGAGTGCTTTGGAGCTATCTCGTGTTTTGGAGTTGTTTGGAGTTATCTCGTGTTTTGGAGTGGTTTGGAGTTATCTCGTGTTTTGGAGTTATCTCATGTTTTGCAGTGGTTTGGAGTTATCTCGTGTTTTGGAGTGGTTTGGAGTTGTCTCGTGTTTTGGAGTTGTTTGGAGTTATCTCGTGTTTTGGAGTAAACTCTTGTTTTGGAGTGGTTTGGAGTTATCTCGTGTTTTGGAGTGGTTTGGAGTTATCTCGTGTTTTGGAGTGGTTTGGAGTTATCTCGTGCTTTGGAGTGGTTTGAAGTTATCTCGTGTTTTGGAGTGTTTTGGAGTTATCTCGTATTTTGGAGTGGTTTGGAGTTATCTCGTGTTTTGGAGTGATCTCCTGTTTTGGAGTGGTTTGGAGTTATCTCGTGTTTTGGAGTGGTTTGGAGTTATCTCGTGTTTTGGAGTGGTTTGCAGTTATCTCGTGTTTGGAGTGGTTTGGAGTTATCTCGTGTTTTGGAGTGGTTTGGAGTTATCTCGTGTTTTGGAGTTATCTCGTGTTTTGGAGTGCTTTGGAGCTATCTCGTGTTTTGGAGTGGTTTGGAGTTATCTCGTGTTTTGGAGTGGTTTGGAGTTATCTCGTGTTTTGGAGTTATCTCGTGTTTTGCAGTGGTTTGGAGTTATCTCGTGTTTTGGAGTGGTTTGGAGTTGTCTCGTGTTTTGGAGTGGTTTGGAGTTATCTCGTGTTTTGGAGTGGTTTGGAGTTATCTCGTGTTTTGAGTGGTTTGGAGTTATCTCGTGTTTTGGAGCGTTTGGAGTTATCTCGTGTTTAGGAGTGGTTTGGAGTTATCTCGTGTTTTGGAGTGGTTTGGAGTTATCTCGTGTTTTGGAGTGGTTTGGAGTTTTCTCGTGTTTTGGAGTGGTTTGGAGTTATCTCGTGTTTTGGAGTGGTTTGGAGTTATCTCGTGTTTTGGAGTGGTTTGGAGTTATCTCGTGTTTTGGAGTGTTTTGGAGAGTTATCTCGTGTTTTGGAGTGGATTGGAGTTATCTCGTGCTTTGGAGTGGTTTGGAGTTATCGCGTTTTTTGGAGTGGTTTTGAGTTATCTCGTGTTTTGGAGTGGTTTGGAGTTATCTCGTGTTTTGGAGTGGTTTGGAGTTATCTCGTGCTTTGGAGTGGTTTGGAGTTGTCTCATGTTTTGAGTGGTTTGCAGTTATCTCGTGTATTGGAGTGGTTTGGAGTTATCTCGTGTTTTGGAGTGGTTTGGAGTTATGTCGTGTTTTGGAGTTAGCTCGTGTTTTGGAGTGGGTAGGAGTTATCTCGTGTTTTGGAGTGGTTTGGAGAGTTATCTCGTGTTTTGGAGTGGATTGGAGTTATCTCGTGCTTTGGAGTGGTTTGGAGTTATCTCGTGTTTTGGAGTGGTTTGGAGTTATCTCGTGTTTTGGAGTGGTTTGGAGTTATCTCGTGTTTTGGCGTTATCTCGTGTTTTGGAGTGGTTTGGAGTTATCTCGTGTTTTGGAGTGGTTTGGAGTCATCTCGTGTTTTGGAGTGGTTTGGAGTTATCTCGTGTTTTGGAATGGTTTGGAGTTATCTCGTGTTTTGGAGTGGTTTGGAGTTAGCTCGTGTTTTGGAGTGGTTTGGAGTTATCTCGTGTTTTGGTGTGGTTTGGAGTTATCTCGTGTTTTGGAGTTATCTCGTGTTGTGGAGTGGTTTGGAGTTATCTCGTGTTTTGGAGTGGTTTGGAGAGTTATCTCGTGTTTTGGAGTGGATTGGAGTTATCTCGTGCTTTGGAGTGTTTTGGAGTTATCTCGTGTTTTGGAGTGGTTTGGAGTTATCTCGTGTTTTGGAGTGGTTTGGAGTTATCTCGTGTTTTGGAGTTATCTCGTGCTTTGGCGTGGTTTGGAGTTATCTCGTGTTTTGGAGTGGTTTGCAGTTAGTCCGTATTTTGGAGTTATCTCGTGTTTTGGAGTGGTTTGGAGACATCTCGTGTTTTGGAGTGGTTTGGAGTTATCTCGTGTTTTGGAGTGCTTTGGAGCTATCTCGTGTTTTGGAGTGGTTTGGAGTTATCTCGTGTTTTGGAGTGGTGTGGAGTTATCTCGTGTTTTGGAGTGGTTTGGAGTTATCTCGTGTTTTGGAGTGGTTTGGAGTTATCTCGTGTTTTGGAGTGGTTTGGAGAGTTATCTCGTGTTTTGGAGTGGATTGGAGTTATCTCGTGCTTTGGAGTGGTTTGGAGTTATCGCGTTTTTTGGAGTGGTTTTGAGTTATCTCGTGTTTTGGAGTGGTTTGGAGTTATCTCGTGTTTTGGAGTGGTTTGGAGTTATCACGTCTTTTGGAGTGGTTTGGAGTTATCTCGTGTTTTGGAGTTATCGTGTTTTGGAGTGGTTTGGTGTTATCTCGTGTTTTGGAGTGGTTTGGAGTTATCTCGTGTTTTGGAGTGGTTTGGAGTTATCTCTTGTTTTGGAGTGTTTTGGTGTTATCTCGTGTTTTGGAGTGGTTTGGATTTATTTCGTGTTTTGGAGTGGTTTTGCGTTATCTCGTGTTTTGGAGTGGTTTGGAGTTATCTCGTGTTGTGGAGTGGTTTGGAGTTATCTCGTGTTTTGCAGTGGTTTGGAGAGTTATCTCGTGCTTTGGAGTGGTTTGGAGAGTTATGTCTTGTTTTGGAGTGGTTTGGAGTTATCTCGTGTTTTGGAGTGGTTTGGAGTTATCTCGTGTTTTGGAGTGGTTTGGAGTTATCTCGTGCTTTGGAGTGGTTTGGAGTTATCTCATGTTTTGAGTGGTTTGGAGTTATCTCGTGTTTTGGAGTGGTTTGGAGTTATCTCGTGTTTTGGAGTGGTATGGAGTTATCTCGTGTTTTGGAGTGGTTTGGAGTTATCTCGTGTTTTGGAGTGGTTTGGAGTTATCTCGGGTTTTGGAGTGGTTTGGAGTTATCTCGTGTTTTGGAGTGGTTTGGTGTTATCTCGTGTTTTGGAGTGGTTTGGAGTTATTTCGTGTTTTGGAGTGGTTTGGCGTTATCTCGTGTTTTGGAGTGGTTTGGAGTTATCCCGTGTTTTGGAGTGGTTTGGAGTTATCTCGTGTTTTGGAGTGGTTTGGCGTTATCTCGTGTTTTGGAGTGGTTTGGAGTTATCTCGTGTTTTGGAGTGGTTTGGAGTTATCTCGTGTTTTGGAGTGGTTTGGAGAGTTATCTCGTGTTTTGGAGTGGTTTGGAGTTATCTCGTGTTTTGCAGTTATCTCGTATTGTGGAGTGGATTGGAGTTATCTCGTGCTTTGGAGTGTTTTGGAGTTATCTCGTGTTTTGGAGTGGTTTGGAGTTATCTCGTGTTTTGGAGTGGTTTGGAGTTATCTCGTGTTTTGGAGTTATCTCGTGTTTTGGAGTGGTTTGGAGTTATCTCGTGTTTTGGAGTGGTTTGGAGTTATCTGGTGTTTAGGAGTGGTTTGCAGTTATTCCGTATTTTGGAGTTATCTCGTGTTTTGGAGTGGTTTGGAAATATCTCGTGTTTTGGAGTGGTTTGGAGTTATCTCGTGTTTTGGAGTCGTTTGGAGTTATCTCGTGTTTTGGAGTTATCTCGTGTTTTGGAGTGCTTTGGAGCTATCTCGTGTTTTGGAGTTGTTTGGAGTTATCTCGTGTTTTGGAGTGGTTTGGAGTTATCTCGTGTTTTGGAGTTATCTCATGTTTTGCAGTGGTTTGGAGTTATCTCGTGTTTTGGAGTGGTTTGGAGTTGTCTCGTGTTTTGGAGTTGTTTGGAGTTATCTCGTGTTTTGGAGTAAACTCTTGTTTTGGAGTGGTTTGGAGTTATCTCGTGTTTTGGAGTGGTTTGGAGTTATCTCGTGTTTTGGAGTGGTTTGGAGTTATCTCGTGCTTTGGAGTGGTTTGAAGTTATCTCGTGTTTTGGAGTGTTTTGGAGTTATCTCGTATTTTGGAGTGGTTTGGAGTTATCTCGTGTTTTGGAGTGATCTCCTGTTTTGGAGTGGTTTGGAGTTATCTCGTGTTTTGGAGTGGTTTGGAGTTATCTCGTGTTTTGGAGTGGTTTGCAGTTATCTCGTGTTTGGAGTGGTTTGGAGTTATCTCGTGTTTTGGAGTGGTTTGGAGTTATCTCGTGTTTTGGAGTTATCTCGTGTTTTGGAGTGCTTTGGAGCTATCTCGTGTTTTGGAGTGGTTTGGAGTTATCTCGTGTTTTGGAGTGGTTTGGAGTTATCTCGTGTTTTGGAGTTATCTCGTGTTTTGCAGTGGTTTGGAGTTATCTCGTGTTTTGGAGTGGTTTGGAGTTGTCTCGTGTTTTGGAGTGGTTTGGAGTTATCTCGTGTTTTGGAGTGGTTTGGAGTTATCTCGTGTTTTGAGTGGTTTGGAGTTATCTCGTGTTTTGGAGCGTTTGGAGATATCTCGTGTTTTGGAGTGGTTTGGAGTTATCTCGTGTTTTGGAGTGGTTTGGAGTTATCTCGTGTTTTGGAGTGGTTTGGAGTTTTCTCGTGTTTTGGAGTGGTTTGGAGTTATCTCGTGTTTTGGAGTGGTTTGGAGTTATCTCGTGTTTTGGAGTGGTTTGGAGTTATCTCGTGTTTTGGAGTGTTTTGGAGAGTTATCTCGTGTTTTGGAGTGGATTGGAGTTATCTCGTGCTTTGGAGTGGTTTGGAGTTATCGCGTTTTTTGGAGTGGTTTTGAGTTATCTCGTGTTTTGGAGTGGTTTGGAGTTATCTCGTGTTTTGGAGTGGTTTGGAGTTATCTCGTGCTTTGGAGTGGTTTGGAGTTGTCTCATGTTTTGAGTGGTTTGCAGTTATCTCGTGTATTGGAGTGGTTTGGAGTTATCTCGTGTTTTGGAGTGGTTTGGAGTTATGTCGTGTTTTGGAGTTAGCTCGTGTTTTGGAGTGGGTTGGAGTTATCTCGTGTTTTGGAGTGGTTTGGAGAGTTATCTCGTGTTTTGGAGTGGATTGGAGTTATCTCGTGCTTTGGAGTGGTTTGGAGTTATCTCGTGTTTTGGAGTGGTTTGGAGTTATCTCGTGTTTTGGAGTGGTTTGGAGTTATCTCGTGTTTTGGCGTTATCTCGTGTTTTGGAGTGGTTTGGAGTTATCTCGTGTTTTGGAGTGGTTTGGAGTCATCTCGTGTTTTGGAGTGGTTTGGAGTTATCTCGTGTTTTGGAATGGTTTGGAGTTATCTCGTGTTTTGGAGTGGTTTGGAGTTAGCTCGTGTTTTGGAGTGGTTTGGAGTTATCTCGTGTTTTGGTGTGGTTTGGAGTTATCTCGTGTTTTGGAGTTATCTCGTGTTGTGGAGTGGTTTGGAGTTATCTCGTGTTTTGGAGTGGTTTGGAGAGTTATCTCGTGTTTTGGAGTGGATTGGAGTTATCTCGTGCTTTGGAGTGTTTTGGAGTTATCTCGTGTTTTGGAGTGGTTTGGAGTTATCTCGTGTTTTGGAGTGGTTTGGAGTTATCTCGTGTTTTGGAGTTATCTCGTGCTTTGGCGTGGTTTGGAGTTATCTCGTGTTTTGGAGTGGTTTGCAGTTAGTCCGTATTTTGGAGTTATCTCGTGTTTTGGAGTGGTTTGGAGACATCTCGTGTTTTGGAGTGGTTTGGAGTTATCTCGTGTTTTGGAGTGCTTTGGAGCTATCTCGTGTTTTGGAGTGGTTTGGAGTTATCTCGTGTTTTGGAGTGGTGTGGAGTTATCTCGTGTTTTGGAGTTATCTCGTGTTTTGCAGTGGTTTGGAGTTATCTCGTGTTTTGGAGTGGTTTGGAGTTATCTCGTGCTTTGGAGTGGTTTGGAGTTGTCTCATGTTTTGAGTGGTTTGTAGTTATCTCGTGTGTTGGAGTGGTTTGGAGTTATCTCGTGTTTTGGAGTGGTTTGGAGAGTTTTCTCGTGTTTTGGAGTGGATTGGAGTTATCTCGTGCTTTGGAGTGGTTTGGAGTTATCGCGTGTTTTGGAGTGGTTTTGAGTTATCTCGTGTTTTGGAGTGGTTTGGAGTTATCTCGTGTTTTGGAGTGGTTTGGAGTTATCTCGTGTTTTGGAGTGGTTTGGAGTTATCTCGTGTTTTGGAGTGATTTGGTGTTATCTCGTGTTTTGGAGTGGTTTGAAGTTATTTCGTGTTTTGGAGTGGTTTGGCGTTATCTCGTGTTTTGGAGTGGTTTGGAGTTATCTCGTGTTTTGGAGTGGTTTGGAGTTATCTCGTGTTTTGGAGTTATCTCGTGTTGTGGGGTGGTTTGGAGTTATCTCGTGTTTTGTAGTGGTTTGGAGTTATCTCGTGTTTTGGAGTTATCTCGTGTTGTGGGGTGGATTGGAGTTATCTCGTGCTTTGGAGTGTTTTGGAGTTATCTCGTGTTTTGGAGTGGTTTGGCGTTATCTCGTGTTTTGGAGTGGTTTGGAGTTATCTCGTGTTTTGGAGTGGTTTGGAGTTATCTCGTGTTTTGGAGTTATCTCGTGTTGTGGGGTGGTTTGGAGAGTTATCTCGTGTTTTGGAGTGGTTTGGAGTTATCTCGTGTTTTGCAGTTATCTCGTATTGTGGAGTGGATTGGAGTTATCTCGTGCTTTGGAGTGTTTTGGAGTTATCTCGTGTTTTGGAGTGGTTTGGAGTTATCTCGTGTTTTGGAGTGGTTTGGAGTTATCTCGTGTTTTGGAGTTATCTCGTGTTTTGGAGTGGTTTGGAGTTATCTCGTGTTTTGGAGTGGTTTGGAGTTATCTGGTGTTTAGGAGTGGTTTGCAGTTATTCCGTATTTTGGAGTTATCTCGTGTTTTGGAGTGGTTTGGAAATATCTCGTGTTTTGGAGTGGTTTGGAGTTATCTCGTGTTTTGGAGTCGTTTGGAGTTATCTCGTGTTTTGGAGTTATCTCGTGTTTTGGAGTGCTTTGGAGCTATCTCGTGTTTTGGAGTTGTTTGGAGTTATCTCGTGTTTTGGAGTGGTTTGGAGTTATCTCGTGTTTTGGAGTTATCTCATGTTTTGCAGTGGTTTGGAGTTATCTCGTGTTTTGGAGTGGTTTGGAGTTGTCTCGTGTTTTGGAGTTGTTTGGAGTTATCTCGTGTTTTGGAGTAAACTCTTGTTTTGGAGTGGTTTGGAGTTATCTCGTGTTTTGGAGTGGTTTGGAGTTATCTCGTGTTTTGGAGTGGTTTGGAGTTATCTCGTGCTTTGGAGTGGTTTGAAGTTATCTCGTGTTTTGGAGTGTTTTGGAGTTATCTCGTATTTTGGAGTGGTTTGGAGTTATCTCGTGTTTTGGAGTGATCTCCTGTTTTGGAGTGGTTTGGAGTTATCTCGTGTTTTGGAGTGGTTTGGAGTTATCTCGTGTTTTGGAGTGGTTTGCAGTTATCTCGTGTTTGGAGTGGTTTGGAGTTATCTCGTGTTTTGGAGTGGTTTGGAGTTATCTCGTGTTTTGGAGTTATCTCGTGTTTTGGAGTGCTTTGGAGCTATCTCGTGTTTTGGAGTGGTTTGGAGTTATCTCGTGTTTTGGAGTGGTTTGGAGTTATCTCGTGTTTTGGAGTTATCTCGTGTTTTGCAGTGGTTTGGAGTTATCTCGTGTTTTGGAGTGGTTTGGAGTTGTCTCGTGTTTTGGAGTGGTTTGGAGTTATCTCGTGTTTTGGAGTGGTTTGGAGTTATCTCGTGTTTTGGAGTGGTTTGGAGTTATCTCGTGTTTTGGAGTGTTTTGGAGAGTTATCTCGTGTTTTGGAGTGGATTGGAGTTATCTCGTGCTTTGGAGTGGTTTGGAGTTATCGCGTTTTTTGGAGTGGTTTTGAGTTATCTCGTGTTTTGGAGTGGTTTGGAGTTATCTCGTGTTTTGGAGTGGTTTGGAGTTATCTCGTGCTTTGGAGTGGTTTGGAGTTGTCTCATGTTTTGAGTGGTTTGCAGTTATCTCGTGTATTGGAGTGGTTTGGAGTTATCTCGTGTTTTGGAGTGGTTTGGAGTTATGTCGTGTTTTGGAGTTAGCTCGTGTTTTGGAGTGGGTTGGAGTTATCTCGTGTTTTGGAGTGGTTTGGAGAGTTATCTCGTGTTTTGGAGTGGATTGGAGTTATCTCGTGCTTTGGAGTGGTTTGGAGTTATCTCGTGTTTTGGAGTGGTTTGGAGTTATCTCGTGTTTTGGAGTGGTTTGGAGTTATCTCGTGTTTTGGCGTTATCTCGTGTTTTGGAGTGGTTTGGAGTTATCTCGTGTTTTGGAGTGGTTTGGAGTCATCTCGTGTTTTGGAGTGGTTTGGAGTTATCTCGTGTTTTGGAATGGTTTGGAGTTATCTCGTGTTTTGGAGTGGTTTGGAGTTAGCTCGTGTTTTGGAGTGGTTTGGAGTTATCTCGTGTTTTGGTGTGGTTTGGAGTTATCTCGTGTTTTGGAGTTATCTCGTGTTGTGGAGTGGTTTGGAGTTATCTCGTGTTTTGGAGTGGTTTGGAGAGTTATCTCGTGTTTTGGAGTGGATTGGAGTTATCTCGTGCTTTGGAGTGTTTTGGAGTTATCTCGTGTTTTGGAGTGGTTTGGAGTTATCTCGTGTTTTGGAGTGGTTTGGAGTTATCTCGTGTTTTGGAGCTATCTCGTGCTTTGGCGTGGTTTGGAGTTATCTCGTGTTTTGGAGTGGTTTGCAGTTAGTCCGTATTTTGGAGTTATCTCGTGTTTTGGAGTGGTTTGGAGACATCTCGTGTTTTGGAGTGGTTTGGAGTTATCTCGTGTTTTGGAGTGCTTTGGAGCTATCTCGTGTTTTGGAGTGGTTTGGAGTTATCTCGTGTTTTGGAGTGGTGTGGAGTTATCTCGTGTTTTGGAGTTATCTCGTGTTTTGCAGTGGTTTGGAGTTATCTCGTGTTCTGGAGTGGTTTGGAGTTATCTCGTGCTTTGGAGTGGTTTGGAGTTGTCTCATGTTTTGAGTGGTTTGTAGTTATCTCGTGTTTTGGAGTGGTTTGGAGTTATCTCGTGTTTTGGAGTGGTTTGGAGAGTTTTCTCGTGTTTTGGAGTGGATTGGAGTTATCTCGTGCTTTGGAGTGGTTTGGAGTTATCGCGTGTTTTGGAGTGGTTTTGAGTTATCTCGTGTTTTGGAGTGGTTTGGAGTTATCTCGTGTTTTGGAGTGGTTTGGAGTTATCTCTTGTTTTGGAGTGGTTTGGAGTTATCTCGTGTTTTGGAGTGATTTGGTGTTATCTCGTGTTTTGGAGTGGTTTGAAGTTATTTCGTGTTTTGGAGTGGTTTGGCGTTATCTCGTGTTTTGGAGTGGTTTGGAGTTATCTCGTGTTTTGGAGTGGTTTGGAGTTATCTCGTGTTTTGGAGTTATCTCGTGTTGTGGGGTGGTTTGGAGTTATCTCGTGTTTTGTAGTGGTTTGGAGTTATCTCGTGTTTTGGAGTTATCTCGTGTTGTGGGGTGGCTTGGAGTTATCTCGTGTTTTGGAATGGTTTGGAGAGTTATCTCGTGTTTTGGAGTGGATTGGCGTTATCTCGTGCTTTGGAGTGTTTTGGAGTTATCTCGTGTTTTGGAGTGGTTTGGAGTTATCTCCTGTTTTGGAGTGGTTTGGAGTTATCTCGTGTTTTGGAGTTATCTCCTGTTTTGGAGTGGTTTGGAGTTATCTCGTGTTTTGGAGTGGTTTGGAGTTATCTCGTGTTTTGGAGTGGTTTGCAGTTATCTCGTGTTTGGAGTGGTTTGGAGTTATCTCGTGTTTTGGAGTGGTTTGGAGTTATCTCGTGTTTTGGAGTTATCTCGTGTTTTGGAGTGCTTTGGAGCTATCTCGTGTTTTGGAGTGGTTTGGAGTTATCTCGTGTTTTGGAGTGGTTTGGAGTTATCTCGTGTTTTGGAGTTATCTCGTGTTTTGCAGTGGTTTGGAGTTATCTCGTGTTTTGGAGTGGTTTGGAGTTGTCTCGTGTTTTGAGTGGTTTGGAGTTATCTCGTGTTTTGGAGTAATCTCGTGTTTTGGAGTGCTTTGGAGTTATCTCGTGTTTTGGAGTGGTTTGGAGTTATCTCGCGTTTTGGAGTGGTTTGGAGTTATCTCGTGTTTTGGAGTGGTTTGGAGTTATCTCGTGTTTTGAGTGGTTTGGAGTTATCTCGTGTTTTGGAGCGTTTGGAGTTATCTCGTGTTTTGGAGTGGTTTGGAGTTATCTCGTGTTTTGGAGTGGTTTGGAGTTATCTCGTGTTTTGGAGTGGTTTGGAGTTATCTCGTGTTTTGGAGTGGTTTGGAGTTATCTCGTGTTTTGGAGTGGTTTGGAGTTTTCTCGTGTTTTGGAGTGGTTTGGAGTTATCTCGTGTTTTGGAGTGGTTTGGAGTTATCTCGTGTTTTGGAGTGGTTTGGAGTTATCTCGTGTTTTGGAGTGGTTTGGAGAGTTATCTCGTGTTTTGGAGTGGATTGGAGTTATCTCGTGCTTTGGAGTGGTTTGGAGTTATCGCGTTTTTTGGAGTGGTTTTGAGTTATCTCGTGTTTTGGAGTGGTTTGGAGTTATCTCGTGTTTTGGAGTGGTTTGGAGTTATCACGTCTTTTGGAGTGGTTTGGAGTTATCTCGTGTTTTGGAGTTATCGTGTTTTGGAGTGGTTTGGTGTTATCTCGTGTTTTGGAGTGGTTTGGAGTTATCTCGTGTTTTGGAGTGGTTTGGAGTTATCTCTTGTTTTGGAGTGTTTTGGTGTTATCTCGTGTTTTGGAGTGGTTTGGATTTATTTCGTGTTTTGGAGTGGTTTTGCGTTATCTCGTGTTTTGGAGTGGTTTGGAGTTATCTCGTGTTGTGGAGTGGTTTGGAGTTATCTCGTGTTTTGCAGTGGTTTGGAGAGTTATCTCGTGCTTTGGAGTGGTTTGGAGAGTTATGTCTTGTTTTGGAGTGGTTTGGAGTTATCTCGTGTTTTGGAGTGGTTTGGAGTTATCTCGTGTTTTGGAGTGGTTTGGAGTTATCTCGTGCTTTGGAGTGGTTTGGAGTTATCTCATGTTTTGAGTGGTTTGGAGTTATCTCGTGTTTTGGAGTGGTTTGGAGTTATCTCGTGTTTTGGAGTGGTATGGAGTTATCTCGTGTTTTGGAGTGGTTTGGAGTTATCTCGTGTTTTGGAGTGGTTTGGAGTTATCTCGGGTTTTGGAGTGGTTTGGAGTTATCTCGTGTTTTGGAGTGGTTTGGTGTTATCTCGTGTTTTGGAGTGGTTTGGAGTTATTTCGTGTTTTGGAGTGGTTTGGCGTTATCTCGTGTTTTGGAGTGGTTTGGAGTTATCCCGTGTTTTGGAGTGGTTTGGAGTTATCTCGTGTTTTGGAGTGGTTTGGCGTTATCTCGTGTTTTGGAGTGGTTTGGAGTTATCTCGTGTTTTGGAGTGGTTTGGAGTTATCTCGTGTTTTGGAGTGGTTTGGAGTTATCTCGTGTTTTGCAGTTATCTCGTGTTGTGGAGTGGATTGGAGTTATCTCGTGCTTTGGAGTGTTTTGGAGTTATCTCGTGTTTTGGAGTGGTTTGGAGTTATCTCGTGTTTTGGAGTGGTTTGGAGTTATCTCGTGTTTTGGAGTTATCTCGTGTTTTGGAGTGGTTTGGAGTTATCTCGTGTTTTGGAGTGGTTTGGAGTTATCTGGTGTTTAGGAGTGGTTTGCAGTTATTCCGTATTTTGGAGTTATCTCGTGTTTTGGAGTGGTTTGGAAATATCTCGTGTTTTGGAGTGGTTTGGAGTTATCTCGTGTTTTGGAGTCGTTTGGAGTTATCTCGTGTTTTGGAGTTATCTCGTGTTTTGGAGTGCTTTGGAGCTATCTCGTGTTTTGGAGTGGTTTGGAGTTATCTCGTGTTTTGGAGTGGTTTGGAGTTATCTCGTGTTTTGGAGTTATCTCATGTTTTGCAGTGGTTTGGAGTTATCTCGTGTTTTGGAGTGGTTTGGAGTTGTCTCGTGTTTTGGAGTTGTTTGGAGTTATCTCGTGTTTTGGAGTGGTTTGGAGTTATCTCGTGCTTTGGAGTGGTTTGAAGTTATCTCGTGTTTTGGAGTGTTTTGGAGTTATCTCGTGTTTTGGAGTGGTTTGGAGTTATCTCGTGTTTTGGAGTGATCTCCTGTTTTGGAGTGGTTTGGAGTTATCTCGTGTTTTGGAGTGGTTTGGAGTTATCTCGTGTTTTGGAGTGGTTTGCAGTTATCTCGTGTTTGGAGTGGTTTGGAGTTATCTCGTGTTTTGGAGTGGTTTGGAGTTATCTCGTGTTTTGGAGTTATCTCGTGTTTTGGAGTGCTTTGGAGCTATCTCGTGTTTTGGAGTGGTTTGGAGTTATCTCGTGTTTTGGAGTGGTTTGGAGTTATCTCGTGTTTTGGAGTTATCTCGTGTTTTGCAGTGGTTTGGAGTTATCTCGTGTTTTGGAGTGGTTTGGAGTTGTCTCGTGTTTTGGAGTGGTTTGGAGTTATCTCGTGTTTTGGAGTGGTTTGGAGTTATCTCGTGTTTTGAGTGGTTTGGAGTTATCTCGTGTTTTGGAGCGTTTGGAGTTATCTCGTGTTTTGGAGTGGTTTGGAGTTATCTCGTGTTTTGGAGTGGTTTGGAGTTATCTCGTGTTTTGGAGTGGTTTGGAGTTTTCTCGTGTTTTGGAGTGGTTTGGAGTTATCTCGTGTTTTGGAGTGGTTTGGAGTTATCTCGTGTTTTGGAGTGGTTTGGAGTTATCTCGTGTTTTGGAGTGGTTTGGAGTTTTCTCGTGTTTTGGAGTGGTTTGGAGTTATCTCGTGTTTTGGAGTGGTTTGGAGTTATCTCGTGTTTTGGAGTGGTTTGGAGTTATCTCGTGTTTTGGAGTGGTTTGGAGAGTTATCTCGTGTTTTGGAGTGGTTTTGAGTTATCTCGTGTTTTGGAGTGGTTTGGAGTTACCTCGTGTTTTGGAGTGGTTTGGAGTTATCACGTGTTTTGGAGTGGTTTGGAGTCATCTCGTGTTTTGGAGTTATCGTGTTTTGGAGTGGTTTGGTGTTATCTCGTGTTTTGGAGTGGTTTGGAGTTATCTCGTGTTTTGGAGTGGTTTGAAGTTATCTCTTGTTTTGGAGTGTTTTGGTGTTATCTCGTGTTTTGGAGTGGTTTGGATTTATTTCGTGTTTTGGAGTGGTTTTGCGTTATCTCGTGTTTTGGAGTGGTTTGGAGTTATCTCGTGTTTTGGAGTGGTTTGGAGTTATCTCGGGTTTTGGAGTGGTTTGGAGTTATCTCGTGTTTTGGAGTGGTTTGGTGTTATCTCGTGTTTTGGAGTGGTTTGGAGTTATCTCGTGTTTTGGAGTGGTTTGGAATTATCTCGTGTTTTGGAGTGGTTTGGAGAGTTATCTCGTGTTTTGGAGTGGTTTGGAGTTATCTCGTGTTTTGGAGTTATCTCGTGTTGTGGAGTGGTTTGGAGTTATCTCGTGTTTTGGAGTGGTTTGGAGAGTTATCTCGTGTTTTGGATTGGATTGGAGTTATCTCGTGCTTTGGAGTGTTTTGGAGTTATCTCGTGTTTTGGAGTGGTTTGGAGTTATCTCGTGCATTGGAGTGCTTTGGAGTTATCTCGTGTTTTGGAGTGGTTTGGAGTTATCTCGTGTTTTGGAGTGGTTTGGAGTTATCTCGTGTTTTGGAGTTATCTCGTGCTTTGGCGTGGTTTGGAGTTATCTCGTGTTTTGGAGTGGTTTGCAGTTAGTCCGTATTTTGGAGTTATCTCGTGTTTTGGAGTGGTTTGGAGACATCTCGTGTTTTGGAGTGGTTTGGAGTTATCTCGTGTTTTGGAGTGCTTTGGAGCTATCTCGTGTTTTGGAGTGGTTTGGAGTTATCTCGTGTTTTGGAGTGGTGTGGAGTTATCTCGTGTTTTGGAGTTATCTCGTGTTTTGCAGTGGTTTGGAGTTATCTCGTGTTTTGGAGTGGTTTGGAGTTATCTCGTGCTTTGGAGTGGTTTGGAGTTGTCTCATGTTTTGAGTGGTTTGTAGTTATCTCGTGTTTTGGAGTGGTTTGGAGTTATCTCGTGTTTTGGAGTGGTTTGGAGAGTTTTCTCGTGTTTTGGAGTGGATTGGAGTTATCTCGTGCTTTGGAGTGGTTTGGAGTTATCGCGTGTTTTGGAGTGGTTTTGAGTTATCTCGTGTTTTGGAGTGGTTTGGAGTTATCTCGTGTTTTGGAGTGGTTTGGAGTTATCTCGTGTTTTGGAGTGGTTTGGAGTTATCTCGTGTTTTGGAGTGATTTGGTGTTATCTCGTGTTTTGGAGTGGTTTGAAGTTATTTCGTGTTTTGGAGTGGTTTGGCGTTATCTCGTGTTTTGGAGTGGTTTGGAGTTATCTCGTGTTTTGGAGTGGTTTGGAGTTATCTCGTGTTTTGGAGTTATCTCGTGTGGTGTTTGGAGTATCTCGTGTTTTGTAGTGGTTTGGAGTTATCTCGTGTTTTGGAGTTATCGTGTGTTGTGGGTGGTTGGAGTTATCTCGTGTTTTGGAGTGGTTTGGAGTTATCTCGTGTTTTGGAGTGGTATTGGAGTTATCTCGTGTTTGGAGTGTTTGGAGTTATCTCGTGTTTTGGAGTGGTTTGGAGTTATCTCGTGTTTTGGAGTGGTTTGGAGTTATCTCGTGTTTTGGAGTATCTCTGTTTTGGAGTGGTTTGGAGTTATCTCGTGTTTTGGAGTGGTTTGGAGTTATCTCGTGTTTTGGAGTGTTTGAGTTATCTCGTGTTTGGAGTGGTTTGGAGTTATCTCGTGTTTTGGAGTGGTTTGGAGTTATCTCGTGTTTTGGAGTATCTCGTGTTTTGGAGTGCTTTGGAGTTATCTCGTGTTTTGGAGTGGTTTGGAGTTATCTCGTGTTTTGGAGTGGTTTGGAGTTATCTCGTGTTTGATGTTGGAGTTATCTCGTGTTTTGGAGTGGTTTGGAGTTATCTCGTGTTTTGGAGTGGTTGGAGTTATCTCGTGTTTTGAGTGGTTTGGAGTTATCTCGTGTTTTGGAGTCGGTTTGGAGTTTATCTCGTGTTTTGGAGTGGTTTGGAGTTATCTCGTGTTTTGGAGTGGTTTGGAGTTATCTCGTGTTTTGGAGTGGTTTGGAGTTATCTCGTGTTTTGGAGTGGTTTGGAGTTATCTCGTGTTTTGGAGTGTTTGGAGTTATCTCGTGTTTTGGAGTGGTTTGGAGTTATCTCGTGCTTTGGAGTGTTTGGAGTTATCTCGTGTTTTGGTTGAGTTATCTCGTGTTTTGGAGTGTTCTGTTTTATGGTTGGAGTGTTTGGAGTTATCTCGTGTTTTGGAGTGGTTTGGAGAGTTATCTCGTGTTTTGGAGTGGTTGGAGTTATCTCGTGCTTTGGAGTGGTTTGGAGTTATCGCGTTTTTGGAGTGGTTTGAGTTATCTCGTGTTTTGGAGTGGTTTGGAGTTATCTCGTGTTTTGGAGTGGTTTGGAGTTATCACGTCTTTGGAGTGGTTTGGAGTTATCTCGTGTTTTGGAGTTATCGTGTTTTGGAGTGGTTTGGTGTTATCTCGTGTTTTGGAGTGGTTTGGAGTTATCTCGTGTTTTGGAGTGGTTTGGAGTTATCTCTTGTTTTGGAGTGTTTTGGTGTTATCTCGTGTTTTGGAGTGGTTTGGATTTATTTCGTGTTTTGGAGTGGTTTTGAGTTATCTCGTGTTTTGGAGTGGTTTGGAGTTATCTCGTGTTTTGGAGTGGTTTGGAGTTATCTCGTGTTTTGCAGTGGGTTTGGAGAGTTATCTCGTGCTTTGGAGTGGTTTGGAGAGTTATGTCTTGTTTTGGAGTGGTTTGGAGTTATCTCGTGTTTTGGAGTGGTTTGGAGTTATCTCGTGTTTTGGAGTGGTTTGGAGTTATCTCGTGTTTTGGAGTGGTTTGGAGTTATCTCGTGTTTTGGAGTGGTTTGGAGTTATCACGTCTTTTGGAGTGGTTTGGAGTTATCTCGTGTTTTGGAGTTTATCGTGTTTTGGAGTGGTTTGGTGTTATCTCGTGTTTTGGAGTGGTTTGGAGTTATCTCGTGCTTTGGAGTGGTTTGGAGTTGTCTCATGTTTTGAGTGGTTTGTAGTTATCTCGTGTTTTGGAGTGGTTTGGAGTTATCTCGTGTTTTGGAGTGGTTTGGAGAGTTTTCTCGTGTTTTGGAGTGGATTGGAGTTATCTCGTGCTTTGGAGTGGTTTGGAGTTATCGCGTGTTTTGGAGTGGTTTTGAGTTATCT
>NC_140987.1:309052078-309069994 GCF_052327205.1 Somniosus microcephalus
TTGGAGGAGTGTTTGGAGGAGTGTTTGGAGGAGTGTTTGGAGTGTTTTGGAGGATTGTTTGGAGTGTTTGGAATAGTGTTTGGAGGAATGTTTGGAGTGTTTGGAGGAGTGTTTGGAGGAGTGTTTGGAGTGTTTGGAGGAGTGTTTGGAGGAGTGTTTGGAGTGTTCGAAGTAGTGTGTGGAGTGTTTTGGAATAGTGTTTTGGAAGAATGTTTGGAGGGTTTGGAGGAGTGTTTCGAGGAGTGTTTTGGTGTAGTGTTTTGGAGCGTTTGTATTCTTTGGAGGAGTGTTTGGAGTGTTTGGAGGAGTGTTTTGGAGGAGTGTTTTGGAGTTTTTGGAGGAGTGTTTTGGTGTGTTTTGCAGGAGTGTTTGGAGTTTTTTGGAGGAGTGTTTTGGCGTGTTTTGGAGGTCTGTTTTGGAATGCTTGGAGTGGTGTTTTGGAGTGGTGTTTGGAGTGTTTTGGAGGAGTGTTAGGAGTAGTGTTTTGGAGTGTTTCGGAGGAGTGTTTGGTGTGTTTGGAGTGTTTTGGACTGTTTTGCAGGTGTGTTTTGGCGTGTTTGGACTGTTTGAAGGAGTGTTTTGGAGGAGTGTTTTGGAGTGTTTGGAGGATTGTTAGGAGGAGTGTTTGGAGGAGTGTTTGGAGTAGTGTTTTGGAGGAGTGTTTTGGAGGAGTGTTAGGAGGAGTGTTTTGGAATGTTTGGAGGAGTGTTTTGGAGGAGTGTTTTGCAGTAGTGTTTGGAATGTATGGAGTAGTGTTTGGAGGAGTGTTTTGGAGGAGTGTTTTGGAGTGTTTTGGAGGAGTGTTTGGAGTGTTTGGAATAGTGTTTGGAGGAGTGTTTTGGAGTGTTTTGGAGGAGTGCTTGGAGGAGTGTTTGGAGTGTTTTGGAGGAGTTTTTTGGACTGTTTTGGAGGCATGTTTGGAGGAGTGTTTGGATTGTTTTGGAATAGTGTTTTGGAGGAGTGATTGGAGTGTTTGGAGGAGTGCTTGGAGGAGTGTTTGGAGGAGTGTTTTGGAGTGTTTTGCAGGAGTGATTGGAATGTATGGAGTAGTGATTGGAGTAGTGTTTGGAGGAGTGTTTTGGAGGACTGTTTGGAGTGCTGGAATAGTGTTTTGGAGGAGTGTTTGGAGTGTTTGGAGGATAGTTTGGAGGAGTGTTTTGGAGGGGTGTTTTGCAGGAGTGTTTCGTGTGTTTGGAGGAGTGTTTTGGTGGAGTGTTTCGAGGAGTGTTTGGAGTAGTACTTGGAGTGTTTTGGAGTGTTTGGAGGAGTGTTTGGAGTGTTCGAACAAGAGTGTGGAGTTTTTTGGAATAGTGTTTGGAGGAGTGTTTGGAGTGTTTGGAGAGTTTGGAGGAGTGTTTCGAGGAGTGTTTTGGAGTAGTGTTTTTTTTGGAATAGTGTTTGGAGGAGTGTTTGGAGTGTTTGGAGAGTTTGGAGGAGTGTTTCGAGGAGTGTTTGGAGTAGTGTTTGGAATGTTTGGAGTGTTTGGAGGAGTGTTTGGAGTGTTTGGAGGAGTGTTTGGAGGAGTGTTTGGAGTAGTGTTTTGGTGTGTTTGGAGTGTTTGCAGAAGTGTTTGGAGTGTTTGGAGATCTGTTTGGAGTGCTTGGAGTGGTGTTTGGAGTATGTGGAGGAGTGTTTGGAGTGTTTGAAGGAGTGTTTGGAGTGTTTGGAGGAGTGTTTGGTGTGTTTGGAGTGTTTGGAGAGTTTGCAGGTGTGTTTGGCGTGTTTGGAGGAGTGTTTGGAGTGTTTGGAGGAGTGTTTGGAGGAGTGTTTGGAGGATTGTTAGGCGGAGTGTTTGGAGGAGTGTTTGGAGTAGTGTTTGGAGGAGTGTTTGGAGGAGTGTTTGGAATGTTTGGAGGAGTGTTTGGAGGAGTGTTTGCAGCAGTGCTGGAATGTATGGAGTAGTGTTTGGAGTAGTGTTTGGAGGAGTGTTTGGAGTGTTTGGAGGAGTGTTTGGAGTGTTTGGAATAGTGTTTGGAGGAGTGTTTGGAGTGTTTGGAGGAGTGCTTGGAGGAGTGTTTGGAGTGTTTGGAGGAGCTTTTGGAGTGTTTGGAGGCATGTTTGGAGGAGTGTTTGGATTGTTTGCAATAGTGTTTGGAGGAGTGTTTGGCGTGTTTGGAGGAGTGCTTGGAGGAGTGTTTGGAGGAGTATTTGGAGTGTTTGCAGGAGTGTTTGGAATGTATGGAGTAGTGTTTGGAGTAGTGTTTGGAGGAGTGTTTGGAGGACTGTTTGGAATGTTTGGAATAGTGTTTGGAGGAGTGTTTGGAGGATTGTTTGGAGTGTTTGGAGGAGTGTTGGCAGGAGTGTTTCGTGTGTTTGGAGGAGTGTTTGGTGGAGTGTTTCGAGGAGTGTTTGGAGTGTTTGGAGGTGTGTTTGGAGTGTTTGGAGGAGTGTTTGGAGTGTTTGGAGGAGTGTTTGGAGGAGTGTTTGGAGGAGTGTTTGGAGGCGTGTTTGGAGTGTTTGGAGGAGTGTTTGGAGGAGTGTTTGGAGGAGTGTTTGGAGTGTTCGAAGTAGTGTGTGGAGTGTTTGGAATAGTGTTTGGAGGAGTGTTTGGAGTATTATTTGGAGTGTTTGGAGTGTTTGGAGGAGTGTTTGGAGTGTTTGGAGGAGTGTTTGGAGTGTTCGAAGTAGTGTGTGGAGTGTTTGGAGGAGTGTTTCGAGGAGTGTTTGGAGTAGTATTTGGAGTGTTTGGAGGAGTGTTTGGAGGAGTGTTTGGAGTGTTTGGAGGAGTGTTTGGAGTGTTTGCAGGAGTGTTTGGAGTGTTTGGAGGAGTGTTTGGAGTGTTTGGAGGTCTGTTTGGAGTGCTTGGAGTGGTGTTTGGAGGAGAGTTTGGAGTGTTTGAAGGAGTGTTTGGAGTGTTTGGAGGAGTGTTTGGTGTGTTTGGAGTCTTTGGAGTGCTTGCAGGTGTGTTTGGCGTGTTTGGAGGATTGTTTGGAGGAGTGTTTGGAGTGTTTGGAGTGTTTGGAGGAGTGTTTGGAGGATTGTTAGGCAGAGTGTTTGGAGGAATGTTTGGAGTAGTGTTTGGAGGAGTGTTTGGAGGAGTGTTTGCAGCAGTGTTTGGAATGTATGGAGTAGTGTTTGGAGTAGTGTTTGGAGTAGTGTTTGGAGGAGTGTTTGGAGTGTTTGGAGGAGTGTTTGGAGTGTTTTGGAGTGTTTGGAGGAGTGTTTGGAGGAGTGTTTGGAGTGTTTGCAGCAGTGTTTTGGAATGTATGGAGTAATGTTTGGAGTAGTGTTTGGAGGAGTGTTTGGAGGAGTGTTTGCAGTAGTGTTTGGAATGTATGGAGTAGTGTTTGGAGGAGTGTTTGGAGGAGTGTTTGGAGTGTTTGGAGGAGTGTTTGGAGTGTTTGGAATAGTGTTTGGAGGAGTGTTTGGAGTGTTTGGAGGAGTGCTTGGAGGAGTGTTTGGAGTGTTTGGAGGAGTTTTTGGACTGTTTGGAGGCATGTTTGGAGGAGTGTTTGGATTGTTTGGAATAGTGTTTGGAGGAGTGTTTGGAGTGTTTGGAGGAGTGCTTGGAGGAGTGTTTGGAGGAGTGTTTGGAGTGTTTGCAGGAGTGATTGGAATGTATGGAGTAGTGATTGGAGTAGTGTTTGGAGGAGTGTTTGGAGGACTGTTTGGAGTGCTGGAATAGTGTTTGGAGGAGTGTTTGGAGTGTTTGGAGGATAGTTTGGAGGAGTGTTTGGAGGAGTGTTTGCAGGAGTGTTTCGTGTGTTTGGAGGAGTGTTTGGTGGAGTGTTTCGAGGAGTGTTTGGAGTAGTACTTGGAGTGTTTGGAGTGTTTGGAGGAGTGTTTGGAGTCTTTGGAGGAGTGTTTGGAGGAGTGTTTGGAGGAGTGTTTGGAGGAGTGTTTGGAGGAGTGTTTGGAAGAGTGTTTGGAGGAGATTTTGGAGGAGTGTTTGGAGGAGTGTTTGGAGTGTTTGCAGTGTTTGGAGGAGTGTTTGGAGTGTTCGAAGTAGAGTGTGGAGTTTTTGGAATCGTGTTTGGAGGAGTGTTTGGAGTGTTTGGAGGGTTTGGAGGAGTGTTTCGAGGAGTGTTTGGAGTAGTGTTTGGAATGTTTGGAGTGTTTGGAGGAGTGTTTGGAGTGTTTGGAGGAGTGTTTGGAGGAGTGTTTGGAGTAGTGTTTGGTGTGTTTGGAGTGATTGCAGAAGTGTTTGGAGTGTTTGGAGATCTGTTTGGAGTGCTTGGAGTGGTGTTTGGAGTGTTTGGAGGAGTGTTTGGAGTGTTTGAAGGAGTGTTTGGAGTGTTTGGAGGAGTGTTTGGTGTGTTTGGAGTGTTTGGAGTGTTTGCAGGTGTGTTTGGCGTGTTTGGAGGAGTGTTTGGAGGAGTGTTTGGAGTGTTTGGAGGAGTGTTTGGAGGAGTGTTTGGAGGATTGTTAGGTGGAGTGTTTGGAGGAGTGTTTGGAGTAGTGTTTGGAGGAGTGTTTGGAGGAGTGTTTGGATTGTTTGGAGGAGTGTTTGGAGGAGTGTTTGCAGCAGTGCTGGAATGTATGGAGTAGTGTTTGGAGTAGTGTTTGGAGGAGTGTTTGGAGTGTTTGGAGGAGTGTTTGGAGTGTTTGGAATAGTGCTTGGAGGAGTGTTTGGAGTGTTTGGAGGAGTGCTTGGAGGAGTGTTTGGAGTGTTTGGAGGAGCTTTTGGAGTGTTTGGAGGCATGTTTGGAGGAATGTTTGGATTGTTTGGAATAGTGTTTGGAGGAGTGTTTGGCGTGTTTGGAGGAGTGCTTGGAGGAGTGTTTGGAGGAGTATTTGGAGTGTTTGCAGGAGTGTTTGGAATGTATGGAGTAGTGTTTGGAGTAGTGTTTGGAGGAGTGTTTGGAGGACTGTTTGGAATGTTTGGAATAGTGTTTGGAGGAGTGTTTGGAGGATTGTTTGGAGTGTTTGGAGGAGTGTTGGCAGGAGTGTTTCGTGTGTTTGGAGGAGTGTTTGGTGGAGTGTTTCGAGGAGTGTTTGGAGTAGTGCTTGGAGTGTTTGGAGTGTTTGGAGGTGTGTTTGGAGTGTTTGGAGGAGTGTTTGGAGTGTTTGGAGGAATGTTTGGAGGAGTGTTTGGAGGAGTGTTTGGAGGCGTGTTTGGAGTGTTTGGAGGAGTGTTTGGAGGAGTGTTTGGAGGAGTGTTTGGAGTGTTCGAAGTAGTGTGTGGAGTGTTTGGAATCGTGTTTGGAGGAGTGTTTGGAGTGTTCGAAGTAGAGTGTGGAGTTTTTGGAATCGTGTTTGGAGGAGTGTTTGGAGTGTTTGGAGGGTTTGGAGGAGTGTTTCGAGGAGTGTTTGGAGTAGTGTTTGGAATGTTTGGAGTGTTTGGAGGAGTGTTTGGAGTGTTTGGAGGAGTGTTTGGAGGAGTGTTTGGAGTAGTGTTTGGTGTGTTTGGAGTGTTTGCAGAAGTGTTTGGAGTGTTTGGAGATCTGTTTGGAGTGCTTGGAGTGGTGTTTGGAGTGTTTGGAGGAGTGTTTGGAGTGTTTGAAGGAGTGTTTGGAGTGTTTGCAGGAGTGTTTGGTGTGTTTGGAGTGTTTGGAGTGTTTGCAGGTGTGTTTGGCGTGTTTGGAGGAGTGTTTGGAGGAGTGTTTGGAGTGTTTGGAGGAGTGTTTGGAGGAGTGTTTGGAGGATTGTTAGGCGGAGTGTTTGGAGGAGTGTTTGGAGTAGTGTTTGGAGGAGTGTTTGGAGGAGTGTTTGGATTGTTTGGAGGAGTGTTTGGAGGAGTGTTTGCAGCAGTGCTGGAATGTATGGAGTAGTGTTTGGAGTAGTGTTTGGAGGAGTGTTTGGAGTGTTTGGAGGAGTGTTTGGAGTGTTTGGAATAGTGTTTGGAGGAGTGTTTGGAGTGTTTGGAGGAGTGCTTGGAGGAGTGTTTGGAGTGTTTGGAGGAGCTTTTGGAGTGTTTGGAGGCATGTTTGGAGGAATGTTTGGATTGTTTGGAATAGTGTTTGGAGGAGTGTTTGGCGTGTTTGGAGGAGTGCTTGGAGGAGTGTTTGGAGGAGTATTTGGAGTGTTTGCAGGAGTGTTTGGAATGTATGGAGTAGTGTTTGGAGTAGTGTTTGGAGGAGTGTTTGGAGGACTGTTTGGAATGTTTGGAATAGTGTTTGGAGGAGTGTTTGGAGGATTGTTTGGAGTGTTTGGAGGAGTGTTGGCAGGAGTGTTTCGTGTGTTTGGAGGAGTGTTTGGTGGAGTGTTTCGAGGAGTGTTTGGAGTAGTGCTTGGAGTGTTTGGAGTGTTTGGAGGTGTGTTTGGAGTGTTTGGAGGAGTGTTTGGAGTGTTTGGAGGAGTGTTTGGAGGAGTGTTTGGAGGAGTGTTTGGAGGAGTGTTTGGAGGCGTGTTTGGAGTGTTTGGAGGAGTGTTTGGAGGAGTGTTTGGAGGAGTGTTTGGAGTGTTCGAAGTAGTGTGTGGAGTGTTTGGAATAGTGTTTGGAGGAGTGTTTGGAGTAGTATTTGGAGTGTTTGGAGTGTTTGGAGGAGTGTTTGGAGTGTTTGGAGGAGTGTTTGGAGTGTTCGAAGTAGTGTGTGGAGTGTTTGGAGGAGTGTTTCGAGGAGTGTTTGGAGTAGTATTTGGAGTGTTTGGAGTGTTTGGAGGAGTGTTTGGAGTGTTTGGAGTGTTTGGAGGAGTGTTTGGAGTGTTTGCAGGAGTGTTTGGAGTGTTTGGAATGTTTGGAGGTCTGTTTGGAGTGTTGGAGTGGTGTTTGGAGGATACTTTGGAGTGTTTGAAGGAGTGTTTGGAGTGTTTGGAGGAGTGTTTGGTGTGTTTGGAGTCTTTGGAATGCTTGCAGGTGTGTTTGGCGTGTTTGGAGGATTGTTTGGAGGTGTGTTTGGTGTTTGGAGTGTTTGGAGGAGTGTTTGGAGGATTGTTAGGCAGAGTGTTTGGAGGAATGTTTGGAGTAGTGTTTGGAGGAGTGTTTGCAGCAGTGTTTGGAATGTATGGAGTAGTGTTTGGAGTAGTGTTTGGAGTAGTGTTTGGAGGAGTGTTTGGAGTGTTTGGAGGAGTGTTTGGAGTGTTTGGAGCTGTTTTTGGAGGAGTGTTTGGAGTGTTTGCAGCAGTGTTTGGAATGTATGGAGTAATGTTTGGAGTAGTGTTTGGAGGAGTGTTTGGAGTGTTTGGAGGAGTGTTTGGAGTGTTTGGAGGAGTGCTTGGAGGAGTGTTTGGAGGAGTGTTTGGAGGAGTGTTTGGAGTGTTTGCAGGAGTGTTTTGAATATATGGAGTAGTGTTTGGAGTAGTGTTTGGAGGAGTGTTTGGAGGAGTGTTTGGAGGAGTGTTTGGAGTGTTTGGAGGACTGTTTGGAGTGTTTGGAATAGTGTTTGGAGGAATGTTTGGAGTGTTTGGAGGAGTGTTTGGAGGAGTGTTTGGAGGAGTGTTTGGAGTGTTTGGAGGAGTGTTTGGAGGAGTGTTTGGAGGAGTGTTTGGAGTGTTTGAAGGAGTGTTTGGAGTGTTTGGAGGAGGGTTTGGTGTGTTTGGAATGTTTGGAGTGTTTGCAGGTGTGTTTGGCGTGTTTGGAGGAGTGTTTGGAGTGTTTGGAGGAGTGTTTGGAGGAGTGTTTGGAGGATTGTTAGGCGGAGTGTTTGGAGGAGTGTTTGGAGTAGTGTTTGGAGGAGTGTTTGGAGGAGTGTTTGGAGGAGTGTTTGGAATGTTTGGAGTGTTTGGAGGAGTGTTTGGAGGAGTGTTTGTTGTGTTTGGAGGAGTGTTTGGAGTGTTTGGAATAGTGTTTGGAGGTGTGTTTGGAGTGTTTGGAGGAGTGCTTGGAGGAGTGTTTGGAGGAGCTTTTGGAGTGTTTGGAGGCATGTTTGGAGGAGTGTTTGAATTGTTTGGAATAGTGTTTGGAGGAGTGTTTGGCGTGTTTAGAGGAGTGCTTGGAGGAGTGTTTGGAGGACTGGTTGGAGTGTTTGCAGGCGTGTTTGGAATGTATGGAGTAGTGTTTGGAGTAGTGTTTGGAGGAGTGTTTGGAGGAGTGTTTGGAGGACTGTTTGGAGTGTTTGGAATAGTGTTTGGAGGAGTGTTTGGAGTTTTTGGAGTGTCTGGAGGATTGTTTGGAGTGTTTGGAGGAGTGTTTGCAGGAGTGTTTCGTGTGTTTGGAGGAGTGTTTGGTGGTGTGTTTCGAGGAGTGTTTGGAGTAGTGCTTGGAGTGTTTGGAGTGTTTGGAGGAGTGTTTGGAGTGTTTGGAGGAGTGTTTGGAGTGTTTGGAGGAGTGTTTGGAGTGTTTGGAGGAGTGTTTGGAGGCGTGTTGTGTGGAGTGTTTGGAATAGTGTTTGCAGGGGTGTTTGGAGTGTTTGGAGGGTTTGGAGGAGTGTTTCGAGGAGTGTTTGGAGTAGAATTTGGAGTGTTTGGAGTGTTTGGAGGAGTGTTTGGAGTGTTTGGAGGAGTGTTTGGAGGAGTGTTTGGAGTGTTTGGAGGAGTGTTTGGTGTGTTTGGAGTGTTTGCAGGAGTGTTTGGAGTGTTTGGATTGTTTGGAGGTCTGTTTGGAGTGCTTGGAGTGGTGTTTGGAGTGTTTGGAGGAGAGTTTGGAGTGTTTGAAGGAGTGTTTGGAGTGTTTGGAGGAGTGTTTGGTGTGTTTGGAGTGTTTGCAGGTGTGTTTGGCGTGTTTGGAGGAGTGTTTGGAGGAATGTTTGGACTGTTTGGAGTGTTTGGAGGAGTGTTTGGAGGTGTGTTTGGAGGATTGTTAGGCAGAGTGTTTGGAGTGTTTGGAGGACTGCTTGGAGGAGTGTTTGGAGGAGTGTTTGGAGTAGTGTTTGGATTGTTTGGAGGAGTGTTTGGAGGAGTGTTTGGAGTGTTTGCAGGAGTGTTTGGAATGTATGGAGTAGTGTTTGGAGTAGTGTTTGGAGGAGTGTTTGGAGGAGTGTTTGGAGTCTTTGGAGGATTGTTTGGAGTGTTTGGAGTGTTTGGAGTGTTTGCAGGTGTGTTTGGAGTGTTTAAAGGAGTGTTTGGAGGAGTGTTTGGAGTAGTGTTTGGAGGAGTGTTTGGAGGAGTGTTTGGAGTGTTTGCAGCAGTGTTTGGAATGTATGGAGTAGTGTTTGGAGGAGTGTTTGGAGGAGTGCTTGGAGGAGTGTTTGGAGTCTTTGGAGGAGTTTTTGGAGTGTTTGGAGGCATGTTTGGAGGAGTGTTTGGATTGTTTGGAATAGTGTTTGGAGGAGTGTTTGGAGTGTTTGGAGGAGTGCTTGGAGGAGTGTTTGGAGGAGTGTTTGGAGGAGTGTTTGGAGTGTTTGCAGGAGTGTTTTGAATATATGGAGTAGTGTTTGGAGTAGTGTTTGGAGGAGTGTTTGGAGGAGTGTTTGGAGGAGTGTTTGGAGTGTTTGGAGGATTGTTTGGAGTGTTTGGAATAGTGTTTGGAGGAATGTTTGGAGTGTTTGGAGGAGTGTTTGGAGGAGTGTTTGGAGGAGTGTTTGGAGTGTTTGGAGGAGTGTTTGGAGGAGTGTTTGGAGTGTTCGAAGTAGTGTGTGGAGTGTTTGGAATAGTGTTTGGAAGAATGTTTGGAGGGTTTGGAGGAGTGTTTCGAGGAGTGTTTGGTGTAGTGTTTGGAGCGTTTGTATTCTTTGGAGGAGTGTTTGGAGTGTTTGGAGGAGTGTTTGGAGGAGTGTTTGGAGTTTTTGGAGGAGTGTTTGGTGTGTTTGCAGGAGTGTTTGGAGTTTTTGGAGGAGTGTTTGGCGTGTTTGGAGGTCTGTTTGGAATGCTTGGAGTGGTGTTTGGAGTGGTGTTTGGAGTGTTTGGAGGAGTGTTAGGAGTAGTGTTTGGAGTGTTCGGAGGAGTGTTTGGTGTGTTTGGAGTGTTTGGACTGTTTGCAGGTGTGTTTGGCGTGTTTGGACTGTTTGAAGGAGTGTTTGGAGGAGTGTTTGGAGTGTTTGGAGGATTGTTAGGAGGAGTGTTTGGAGGAGTGTTTGGAGTAGTGTTTGGAGGAGTGTTTGGAGGAGTGTTAGGAGGAGTGTTTGGAATGTTTGGAGGAGTGTTTGGAGGAGTGTTTGCAGTAGTGTTTGGAATGTATGGAGTAGTGTTTGGAGGAGTGTTTGGAGGAGTGTTTGGAGTGTTTGGAGGAGTGTTTGGAGTGTTTGGAATAGTGTTTGGAGGAGTGTTTGGAGTGTTTGGAGGAGTGCTTGGAGGAGTGCTTGGAGTGTTTGGAGGAGTTTTTGGACTGTTTGGAGGCATGTTTGGAGGAGTGTTTGGATTGTTTGGAATAGTGTTTGGAGGAGTGATTGGAGTGTTTGGAGGAGTGCTTGGAGGAGTGTTTGGAGGAGTGTTTGGAGTGTTTGCAGGAGTGATTGGAATGTATGGAGTAGTGATTGGAGTAGTTTTTGGAGGAGTGTTTGGAGGACTGTTTGGAGTGCTGGAATAGTGTTTGGAGGAGTGTTTGGAGTGTTTGGAGGATAGTTTGGAGGAGTGTTTGGAGGGGTGTTTGCAGGAGTGTTTCGTGTGTTTGGAGGAGTGTTTGGTGGAGTGTTTCGAGGAGTGTTTGGAGTAGTACTTGGAGTGTTTGGAGTGTTTGGAGGAGTGTTTGGAGTGTTCGAACTAGAGTGTGGAGTTTTTGGAATAGTGTTTGGAGGAGTGTTTGGAGTGTTTGGAGGGTTTGGAGGAGTGTTTCGAGGAGTGTTTGGAGTAGTGTTTGGAATGTTTGGAGTGTTTGGAGGAGTGTTTGGAGTGTTTGGAGGAGTGTTTGGAGGAGTGTTTGGAGTAGTGTTTGGTGTGTTTGGAGTGTTTGCAGAAGTGTTTGGAGTGTTTGGAGATCTGTTTGGAGTGCTTGGAGTGGTGTTTGGAGTGTGTGGAGGAGTGTTTGGAGTGTTTGAAGGAGTGTTTGGAGTGTTTGGAGGAGTGTTTGGTGTGTTTGGAGTGTTTGGAGAGTTTGCAGGTGTGTTTGGCGTGTTTGGAGGAGTGTTTGGAGTGTTTGGAGGAGTGTTTGGAGGAGTGTTTGGAGGATTGTTAGGCGGAGTGTTTGGAGGAGTGTTTGGAGTAGTGTTTGGAGGAGTGTTTGGAGGAGTGTTTGGAATGTTTGGAGGAGTGTTTGGAGGAGTGTTTGCAGCAGTGCTGGAATGTATGGAGTAGTGTTTGGAGTAGTGTTTGGAGGAGTGTTTGGAGTGTTTGGAGGAGTGTTTGGAGTGTTTGGAATAGTGTTTGGAGGAGTGTTTGGAGTGTTTGGAGGAGTGCTTGGAGGAGTGTTTGGAGTGTTTGGAGGAGCTTTTGGAGTGTTTGGAGGCATGTTTGGAGGAGTGTTTGGATTGTTTGCAATAGTGTTTGGAGGAGTGTTTGGCGTGTTTGGAGGAGTGCTTGGAGGAGTGTTTGGAGGAGTATTTGGAGTGTTTGCAGGAGTGTTTGGAATGTATGGAGTAGTGTTTGGAGTAGTGTTTGGAGGAGTGTTTGGAGGACTGTTTGGAATGTTTGGAATAGTGTTTGGAGGAGTGTTTGGAGGATTGTTTGGAGTGTTTGGAGGAGTGTTCGCAGGAGTGTTTCGTGTGTTTGGAGGAGTGTTTGGTGGAGTGTTTCGAGGAGTGTTTGGAGTGTTTGGAGGTGTGTTTGGAGTGTTTGGAGGAGTGTTTGGAGTGTTTGGAGGAGTGTTTGGAGGAGTGTTTGGAGGAGTGTTTGGAGGCGTGTTTGGAGTGTTTGGAGGAGTGTTTGGAGGAGTGTTTGGAGGAGTGTTTGGAGTGTTCGAAGTAGTGTGTGGAGTGTTTGGAATAGTGTTTGGAGGAGTGTTTGGAGTATTATTTGGAGTGTTTGGAGTGTTTGGAGGAGTGTTTGGAGTGTTTGGAGGAGTGTTTGGAGTGTTCGAAGTAGTGTGTGGAGTGTTTGGAGGAGTGTTTCGAGGAGTGTTTGGAGTAGTATTTGGAGTGTTTGGAGGAGTGTTTGGAGGAGTGTTTGGAGTGTTTGGAGGAGTGTTTGGAGTGTTTGCAGGAGTGTTTGGAGTGTTTGGAGTGTTTGGAGGTCTGTTTGGAGTGCTTGGAGTGGTGTTTGGAGGAGAGTTTGGAGTGTTTGAAGGAGTGTTTGGAGTGTTTGGAGGAGTGTTTGGTGTGTTTGGAGTCTTTGGAGTGCTTGCAGGTGTGTTTGGCGTGTTTGGAGGATTGTTTGGAGGAGTGTTTGGAGTGTTTGGAGTGTTTGGAGGAGTGTTTGGAGGATTGTTAGGCAGAGTGTTTGGAGGAATGTTTGGAGTAGTGTTTGGAGGAGTGTTTGGAGGAGTGTTTGCAGCAGTGTTTGGAATGTATGGAGTAGTGTTTGGAGTAGTGTTTGGAGTAGTGTTTGGAGGAGTGTTTGGAGTGTTTGGAGGAGTGTTTGGAGTGTTTGGAGTGTTTGGAGGAGTGTTTGGAGGAGTGTTTGGAGTGTTTGCAGCAGTGTTTGGAATGTATGGAGTAATGTTTGGAGTAGTGTTTGGAGGAGTGTTTGGAGGAGTGTTTGCAGTAGTGTTTGGAATGTATGGAGTAGTGTTTGGAGGAGTGTTTGGAGGAGTGTTTGGAGTGTTTGGAGGAGTGTTTGGAGTGTTTGGAATAGTGTTTGGAGGAGTGTTTGGAGTGTTTGGAGGAGTGCTTGGAGGAGTGTTTGGAGTGTTTGGAGGAGTTTTTGGACTGTTTGGAGGCATGTTTGGAGGAGTGTTTGGATTGTTTGGAATAGTGTTTGGAGGAGTGTTTGGAGTGTTTGGAGGAGTGCTTGGAGGAGTGTTTGGAGGAGTGTTTGGAGTGTTTGCAGGAGTGATTGGAATGTATGGAGTAGTGATTGGAGTAGTGTTTGGAGGAGTGTTTGGAGGACTGTTTGGAGTGCTGGAATAGTGTTTGGAGGAGTGTTTGGAGTCTTTGGAGGAGTGTTTGGAGGAGTGTTTGGAGGAGTGTTTGGAGGAGTGTTTGGAGGAGTGTTTGGAAGAGTGTTTGGAGGAGATTTTGGAGGAGTGTTTGGAGGAGTGTTTGGAGTGTTTGCAGTGTTTGGAGGAGTGTTTGGAGTGTTCGAAGTAGAGTGTGGAGTTTTTGGAATCGTGTTTGGAGGAGTGTTTGGAGTGTTTGGAGGGTTTGGAGGAGTGTTTCGAGGAGTGTTTGGAGTAGTGTTTGGAATGTTTGGAGTGTTTGGAGGAGTGTTTGGAGTGTTTGGAGGAGCGTTTGGAGGAGTGTTTGGAGTAGTGTTTGGTGTGTTTGGAGTGTTTGCAGAAGTGTTTGGAGTGTTTGGAGATCTGTTTGGAGTGCTTGGAGTGGTGTTTGGAGTGTTTGGAGGAGTGTTTGGAGTGTTTGAAGGAGTGTTTGGAGTGTTTGGAGGAGTGTTTGGTGTGTTTGGAGTGTTTGGAGTGTTTGCAGTTGTGTTTGGCGTGTTTGGAGGAGTGTTTGGAGGAGTGTTTGGAGTGTTTGGAGGAGTGTTTGGAGGAGTGTTTGGAGGATTGTTAGGCGGAGTGTTTGGAGGAGTGTTTGGAGTAGTGTTTGGAGGAGTGTTTGGAGGAGTGTTTGGATTGTTTGGAGGAGTGTTTGGAGGAGTGTTTGCAGCAGTGCTGGAATGTATGGAGTAGTGTTTGGAGTAGTGTTTGGAGGAGTGTTTGGAGTGTTTGGAGGAGTGTTTGGAGTGTTTGGAATAGTGCTTGGAGGAGTGTTTGGAGTGTTTGGAGGAGTGCTTGGAGGAGTGTTTGGAGTGTTTGGAGGAGCTTTTGGAGTGTTTGGAGGCATGTTTGGAGGAATGTTTGGATTGTTTGGAATAGTGTTTGGAGGAGTGTTTGGCGTGTTTGGAGGAGTGCTTGGAGGAGTGTTTGGAGGAGTATTTGGAGTGTTTGCAGGAGTGTTTGGAATGTATGGAGTAGTGTTTGGAGTAGTGTTTGGAGGAGTGTTTGGAGGACTGTTTGGAATGTTTGGAATAGTGTTTGGAGGAGTGTTTGGAGGATTGTTTGGAGTGTTTGGAGGAGTGTTGGCAGGAGTGTTTCGTGTGTTTGGAGGAGTGTTTGGTGGAGTGTTTCGAGGAGTGTTTGGAGTAGTGCTTGGAGTGTTTGGAGTGTTTGGAGGTGTGTTTGGAGTGTTTGGAGGAGTGTTTGGAGTGTTTGGAGGAGTGTTTGGAGGAGTGTTTGGAGGAGTGTTTGGAGGCGTGTTGGAGTGTTTGGAGGAGTGTTTGGAGGAGTGTTTGGAGGAGTGTTTGGAGTGTTCGAAGTAGTGTGTGGAGTGTTTGGAATCGTGTTTGGAGGAGTGTTTGGAGTGTTCGAAGTAGAGTGTGGAGTTTTTGGAATCGTGTTTGGAGGAGTGTTTGGAGTGTTTGGAGGGTTTGGAGGAGTGTTTCGAGGAGTGTTTGGAGTAGTGTTTGGAATGTTTGGAGTGTTTGGAGGAGTGTTTGAGTGTTTGGAGGAGTGTTTGGAGGAGTGTTTGGAGTAGTGTTTGGTGTGTTTGGAGTGTTTGCAGAAGTGTTTGGAGTGTTTGGAGATCTGTTTGGAGTGCTTGGAGTGGTGTTTGGAGTGTTTGGAGGAGTGTTTGGAGTGTTTGAAGGAGTGTTTGGAGTGTTTGGAGGAGTGTTTGGTGTGTTTGGAGTGTTTGGAGTGTTTGCAGGTGTGTTTGGCGTGTTTGGAGAGTGTTTGGAGGAGTGTTTGGAGTGTTTGGAGGAGTGTTTGGAGGAGTGTTTGGAGGATTGTTAGGCGGAGTGTTTGGAGGAGTGTTTGGAGTAGTGTTTGGAGGAGTGTTTGGAGGAGTGTTTGGATTGTTTGGAGGAGTGTTTGGAGGAGTGTTTGCAGCAGTGCTGGAATGTATGGAGTAGTGTTTGGAGTAGTGTTTGGAGGAGTGTTTGGAGTGTTTGGAGGAGTGTTTGAGTGTTTGGAATAGTGTTTGGAGGAGTGTTTGGAGTGTTTGGAGGAGTGCTTGGAGGAGTGTTTGGAGTGTTTGGAGGAGCTTTTGGAGTGTTTGGAGGCATGTTTGGAGGAATGTTTGGATTGTTTGGAATAGTGTTTGGAGGAGTGTTTGGCGTGTTTGGAGGAGTGCTTGGAGGAGTGTTTGGAGGAGTATTTGGAGTGTTTGCAGGAGTGTTTGGAATGTATGGAGTAGTGTTTGGAGTAGTGTTTGGAGGAGTGTTTGGAGGACTGTTTGGAATGTTTGGAATAGTGTTTGGAGGAGTGTTTGGAGGATTGTTTGGAGTGTTTGGAGGAGTGTTGGCAGGAGTGTTTCGTGTGTTTGGAGGAGTGTTTGGTGGAGTGTTTCGAGGAGTGTTTGGAGTAGTGCTTGGAGTGTTTGGAGTGTTTGGAGGTGTGTTTGGAGTGTTTGGAGGAGTGTTTGGAGTGTTTGGAGGAGTGTTTGGAGGAGTGTTTGGAGGAGTGTTTGGAGGAGTGTTTGGAGGCGTGTTTGGAGTGTTTGGAGGAGTGTTTGGAGGAGTGTTTGGAGGAGTGTTTGGAGTGTTCGAAGTAGTGTGTGGAGTGTTTGGAATAGTGTTTGGAGGAGTGTTTGGAGTAGTATTTGGAGTGTTTGGAGTGTTTGGAGAGTGTTTGGAGTGTTTGGAGGAGTGTTTGGAGTGTTCGAAGTAGTGTGTGGAGTGTTTGGAGGAGTGTTTCGAGGAGTGTTTGGAGTAGTATTTGGAGTGTTTGGAGTGTTTGGAGGAGTGTTTGGAGTGTTTGGAGTGTTTGGAGGAGTGTTTGGAGTGTTTGCAGGAGTGTTTGGAGTGTTTGGAATGTTTGGAGGTCTGTTTGGAGTGTTGGAGTGGTGTTTGGAGGATACTTTGGAGTGTTTGAAGGAGTGTTTGGAGTGTTTGGAGGAGTGTTTGGTGTGTTTGGAGTCTTTGGAATGCTTGCAGGTGTGTTTGGCGTGTTTGGAGGATTGTTTGGAGGTGTGTTTGGTGTTTGGAGTGTTTGGAGGAGTGTTTGGAGGATTGTTAGGCAGAGTGTTTGGAGGAATGTTTGGAGTAGTGTTTGGAGGAGTGTTTGCAGCAGTGTTTGGAATGTATGGAGTAGTGTTTGGAGTAGTGTTTGGAGTAGTGTTTGGAGGAGTGTTTGGAGTGTTTGGAGGAGTGTTTGGAGTGTTTGGAGCTGTTTTTGGAGGAGTGTTTGGAGTGTTTGCAGCAGAGTTTGGAATGTATGGAGTAATGTTTGGAGTAGTGTTTGGAGGAGTGTTTGGAGTGTTTGGAGGAGTGTTTGGAGTGTTTGGAGGAGTGCTTGGAGGAGTGTTTGGAGGAGTGTTTGGAGGAGTGTTTGGAGTGTTTGCAGGAGTGTTTTGAATATATGGAGTAGTGTTTGGAGTAGTGTTTGGAGGAGTGTTTGGAGGAGTGTTTGGAGGAGTGTTTGGAGTGTTTGGAGGACTGTTTGGAGTGTTTGGAATAGTGTTTGGAGGAATGTTTGGAGTGTTTGGAGGAGTGTTTGGAGGAGTGTTTGGAGGAGTGTTTGGAGTGTTTGGAGGAGTGTTTGGAGGAGTGTTTGGAGTGTTCGAAGTAGTGTGTGGAGTGTTTGGAATAGTGTTTGGAAGAATGTTTGGAGGGTTTGGAGGAGTGTTTCGAGGAGTGTTTGGTGTAGTGTTTGGAGCGTTTGTATTCTTTGGAGGAGTGTTTGGAGTGTTTGGAGGAGTGTTTGGAGGAGTGTTTGGAGTTTTTGGAGGAGTGTTTGGTGTGTTTGCAGGAGTGTTTGGAGTTTTGGAGGAGTGTTTGGCGTGTTTGGAGGTCTGTTTGGAATGCTTGGAGTGGTGTTTGGAGTGGTGTTTGGAGTGTTTGGAGGAGTGTTAGGAGTAGTGTTTGGAGTGTTCGGAGGAGTGTTTGGTGTGTTTGGAGTGTTTGGACTGTTTGCAGGTGTGTTTGGCGTGTTTGGACTGTTTGAAGGAGTGTTTGGAGGAGTGTTTGGAGTGTTTGGAGGATTGTTAGGAGGAGTGTTTGGAGGAGTGTTTGGAGTAGTGTTTGGAGGAGTGTTTGGAGGAGTGTTAGGAGGAGTGTTTGGAATGTTTGGAGGAGTGTTTGGAGGAGTGTTTGCAGTAGTGTTTGGAATGTATGGAGTAGTGTTTGAGGAGTGTTTGGAGGAGTGTTTGGAGTGTTTGGAGGAGTGTTTGGAGTGTTTGGAATAGTGTTTGGAGGAGTGTTTGGAGTGTTTGGAGGAGTGCTTGGAGGAGTGTTTGGAGTGTTTGGAGGAGTTTTTGGACTGTTTGGAGGCATGTTTGGAGGAGTGTTTGGATTGTTTGGAATAGTGTTTGGAGGAGTGATTGGAGTGTTTGGAGGAGTGCTTGGAGGAGTGTTTGGAGGAGTGTTTGGAGTGTTTGCAGGAGTGATTGGAATGTATGGAGTAGTGATTGGAGTAGTGTTTGGAGGAGTGTTTGGAGGACTGTTTGGAGTGCTGGAATAGTGTTTGGAGGAGTGTTTGGAGTGTTTGGAGGATAGTTTGGAGGAGTGTTTGGAGGGGTGTTTGCAGGAGTGTTTCGTGTGTTTGGAGGAGTGTTTGGTGGAGTGTTTCGAGGAGTGTTTGGAGTAGTACTTGGAGTGTTTGGAGTGTTTGGAGGAGTGTTTGGAGTGTTCGAACTAGAGTGTGGAGTTTTTGGAATAGTGTTTGGAGGAGTGTTTGGAGTGTTTGGAGGGTTTGGAGGAGTGTTTCGAGGAGTGTTTGGAGTAGTGTTTGGAATGTTTGGAGTGTTTGGAGGAGTGTTTGGAGTGTTTGGAGGAGTGTTTGGAGGAGTGTTTGGAGTAGTGTTTGGTGTGTTTGGAGTGTTTGCAGAAGTGTTTGAGTGTTTGGAGATCTGTTTGGAGTGCTTGGAGTGGTGTTTGGAGTGTGTGGAGGAGTGTTTGGAGTGTTTGAAGGAGTGTTTGGAGTGTTTGGAGGAGTGTTTGGTGTGTTTGGAGTGTTTGGAGAGTTTGCAGGTCTGTTTGGCGTGTTTGGAGGAGTGTTTGGAGTGTTTGGAGGAGTGTTTGGAGGAGTGTTTGGAGGATTGTTAGGCGGAGTGTTTGGAGGAGTGTTTGGAGTAGTGTTTGGAGGAGTGTTTGGAGGAGTGTTTGGAATGTTTGGAGGAGTGTTTGGAGGAGTGTTTGCAGCAGTGCTGGAATGTATGGAGTAGTGTTTGGAGTAGTGTTTGGAGGAGTGTTTGG
>NC_140987.1:309070494-309241681 GCF_052327205.1 Somniosus microcephalus
AACACTCCGCCAGACACTACTAACACTGCTCCAAACACTGCAAACAATCCTCCAAATGCTCCAAACACTACTCCAAACACTCCAAACACTCCAACACTCCAAACACTCCAAACTCTCCTCCAAACACTCCAAACAGTCCTGCAAACACTCCAAACACTCCTCCAAAAATTCCAAACACTCCATCACCCCAAACACTCCAAACTCTCCTCCAAACACTCCAAACAGTCCTCCAAACACTCCAAACACAACACCATACATTCCAAACACTCCTCCATACACTCCTCCAAACATTCCAAACACTCCGAATACTACTCCAAACACACCAAACACGACTCAAAACACTCCAAACACTCGAAACACTCGAAACACTCCAATCACTACTCCATACTCTAGAAAAACTCCTCCAGCACTCCTCCAAACACTACAAGCACTCCAAACACACCTCCAAACACTCCAAACACAGCTCCAAACACTCCAAACACTCCTCCAAACACTCCTCTAAACACTCCTCTAAACACACCAAACACTACTCCAAACACTCCAAACACTTCAACCACTCCTCGAAACACTCCAAACAATCCAAAAACACCCAAACCTCCAAAAGCAAAAACTCCTTAATCTGCAAACTCTTAAATCCCGCTCCAAATACTCCAAACTCCTAAACCCAAATTTCCAAACTTGAAAACGCAAAACTCCAAACTTCAAACACTCCAAACTCCCAGCTCAAATCAGTGTTTGGGTGTGTTTCTATATGTTTTGGAATGTTTTGGAGTGTTCTGGAGCATTTTGCCGTGTTTAATGTGCAAAATGAGTTATGGAGTGTTTTGGGGTGTTTTGGAGTTTGGAGTTTTTGGAGTTTGGAGTATTTGGAGTTTGGATATGGGACTTCTGGAGTGTTTTGAAATGCTGTGGAGCGTTCTGCTGTGTTTTTGAGTTATGGAGTGTTTCGGAGCATTTTTGTAGTGTTTTGGATTGTTATGGAGTGTGTGTATAGCAGCGAGTGTTTTGGAGTGTTTTGCAGTTTTATGGTGTGATTATGAGTGTTTTGGAGTGTTTCGAATTGTTTTGGAGTATTTAGGACTGTTTTGGAATGTTTTGAAGTGTTTTGATATGCTTTTGAGTTATGGAGTTGTTTCGAGTGTTTTGGAGTTAGGTGTTTTTGGAGTTTGGAGTTTTCAGTTTTTGGAGCTTTGACTTTTTGGAGTTTGGAGTTTTGTTTTTGGAGTTTGGAGTTTTGGGAGTTTGGAATTTTTGGAATTTGGATTTTGGAGTTTTCGGAGTGCTTTGGAGTGATTTGGAGTGTTTTGGAGTATGTTTTGGACTGTTTTGAACTGTTTTGGAGTGAGTTTTTGGAGTGTTTTTGAGTGTTTGGGTGTGCTGTGCAGTATTTGGGACTCCAAACACTCCAAACTGACCAAACACTCATCCACACACTCCAAACACTCCTCCAAACATTACTCCAAACACTCCAAAAACTCCAAAGACTCCAATCACTAATCCATACACTAGAGAAACTCCTCCAAACACTCCTCCAAACACTACAAGCACTCCAAACACTCCAAACACTCCTCCAAATACTCCTCTAAGCACTCCAACTATTACTCCAAACACTCCAAACACTCCTCCAAACACACCTCCAAACACTCCAAATACACCTAACTCCAATAACTCCAAAATCAAAAACTCCATCAACTCCAAACTCCAATCTCTTAAATCCAAACTCCAAAAACTCCAAACTCCTAAACCCAAATTTGCTAACTTGAAAACGCCAACTCCAAACTGCAAAAACTCCAAACATCCAACTCATATCAGTGTTTTGGTGTGTTTTTATGTGTTTAGGGGTGTTCTGTAGCGTTTTGCAGTGTTTGGTGTGCAAAATGAGTTATGGAGTGTTTTGGGGTGTTTTGGAGTTAGGAGTTTTTGGAGTTTGACGTTTCTGTTGCTTGGATTTGGGAGTTTTTGGACTGTTTTGGAATGTTTTGGAATGTTTTGGCGTGTTGTGGAGTGTTTTGGTGTGTTTTTGAGTTATGGAGTGTTTTGGAGTGTCTTGGAGTATTTTGGAGTGTTTTGGACTGTTATGAAGTGTTTTGGCGTGAGTGTATAGCAGCGAGTGTTTTGGAGTGTTTTGCAGTTTTCTGGTGTGTTCTTTAGTGTTTTGGAGTGGTTCGAATTATTTTGGAGTATTTAGAACTGTTTTGGAGTGTTTTGGTCTGCTTTTGAGTTATGGAGTTTTTTCCGAGTGTTTCGGACTGCTATGGAGTGTTTTGGAGTGAGTGTATAGCAGCGAGTGTTTTGGAGTGTTTAGCAGTTTTATGGTGTGATTATGAGTGTTTTGGAGTGTTTCGAATTGTTTTGGAGTATTTAGGACTGTTTTGGAATGTTTTGAAGTGTTTTGGTGTGCTTTTGAGTGATGGTGTTTTTTCAAGTGTTTTGGAGTTGTGTTTTTGGAGTTTGGAGTTTTCAGTATTTGGAGTTTTGACTTTTTGGAGTTTGGAGTTTTGTTTTTGGAGTTTGGAGTTTTTGCAATTTGGATTTTAGAGTTTTCGGAGTGTTTTGGAGTGATTTGCAGTGTTTTGGAGTGAGTTTTTCGACTACTTTTGAGTGTTTGGGAGTGCTGTGCAGTATTTGGGACTCCGAACAATCCAAACTGTCCAAACACTCATCCACACATTCCAAACACTCCTCCAAACATTCCAAACACTCCAAACACTACTCCAAACACTCCAAAAACTCCAACACTCCAAACACTCCAAACTGTCCAAACACTCATCCACACGCTCCAAATACTCCTCCAAACACTCCACCAAACACTCCAAACTCTCCAAAAACTACTCCAAACACTCCTCCAAACACACCAAACACTCCTCCATACACTCCAAACACTCCAAACACTCCTCCAAACACTCCAAACACTCCTCCAAAAACTCCAAACACTCCATCACTCCAAACACTCCTCCAAACAACCCAATCACTCAAAACACTCAAAACACGCCTCCAAACACTCCAAATACTCCTCCAGACACTACTAACACTGCTCCAAACACTGCAAACAATCCTCCAAACGCTCCAAACACTCCGCCAGACACTACTAACACTGCTCCAAACACTGCAAACAATCCTCCAAATGCTCCAAACACTACTCCAAACACTCCAAACACTCCAACACTCCAAACACTCCAAACTCTCCTCCAAACACTCCAAACAGTCCTGCAAACACTCCAAACACTCCTCCAAAAATTCCAAACACTCCATCACCCCAAACACTCCAAACTCTCCTCCAAACACTCCAAACAGTCCTCCAAACACTCCAAACACAACACCATACATTCCAAACACTCCTCCATACACTCCTCCAAACATTCCAAACACTCCGAATACTACTCCAAACACACCAAACACGACTCAAAACACTCCAAACACTCGAAACACTCGAAACACTCCAATCACTACTCCATACTCTAGAAAAACTCCTCCAGCACTCCTCCAAACACTACAAGCACTCCAAACACACCTCCAAACACTCCAAACACAGCTCCAAACACTCCAAACACTCCTCCAAACACTCCTCTAAACACTCCTCTAAACACACCAAACACTACTCCAAACACTCCAAACACTTCAACCACTCCTCGAAACACTCCAAACAATCCAAAAACACCCAAACCTCCAAAAGCAAAAACTCCTTAATCTGCAAACTCTTAAATCCCGCTCCAAATACTCCAAACTCCTAAACCCAAATTTCCAAACTTGAAAACGCAAAACTCCAAACTTCAAACACTCCAAACTCCCAGCTCAAATCAGTGTTTGGGTGTGTTTCTATATGTTTTGGAATGTTTTGGAGTGTTCTGGAGCATTTTGCCGTGTTTAATGTGCAAAATGAGTTATGGAGTGTTTTGGGGTGTTTTGGAGTTTGGAGTTTTTGGAGTTTGGAGTATTTGGAGTTTGGATATGGGACTTCTGGAGTGTTTTGAAATGCTGTGGAGCGTTCTGCTGTGTTTTTGAGTTATGGAGTGTTTCGGAGCATTTTTGTAGTGTTTTGGATTGTTATGGAGTGTGTGTATAGCAGCGAGTGTTTTGGAGTGTTTTGCAGTTTTATGGTGTGTGTTGGAGTGTTTCGAATTGTTTTGGAGTATTTAGGACTGTTTTGGAATGTTTTGAAGTGTTTTGATATGCTTTTGAGTTATGGAGTTGTTTCGAGTGTTTTGGAGTTAGGTGTTTTTGGAGTTTGGAGTTTTCAGTTTTTGGAGCTTTGACTTTTTGGAGTTTGGAGTTTTGTTTTTGGAGTTTGGAGTTTTGGGAGTTTGGAATTTTTGGAATTTGGATTTTGGAGTTTTCGGAGTGCTTTGGAGTGATTTGGAGTGTTTTGGAGTATGTTTTGGACTGTTTTGAACTGTTTTGGAGTGAGTTTTTGGAGTGTTTTTGAGTGTTTGGGTGTGCTGTGCAGTATTTGGGACTCCAAACACTCCAAACTGACCAAACACTCATCCACACACTCCAAACACTCCTCCAAACATTACTCCAAACACTCCAAAAACTCCAAAGACTCCAATCACTAATCCATACACTAGAGAAACTCCTCCAAACACTCCTCCAAACACTACAAGCACTCCAAACACTCCAAACACTCCTCCAAATACTCCTCTAAGCACTCCAACTATTACTCCAAACACTCCAAACACTCCTCCAAACACACCTCCAAACACTCCAAATACACCTAACTCCAATAACTCCAAAATCAAAAACTCCATCAACTCCAAACTCCAATCTCTTAAATCCAAACTCCAAAAACTCCAAACTCCTAAACCCAAATTTGCTAACTTGAAAACGCCAACTCCAAACTGCAAAAACTCCAAACATCCAACTCATATCAGTGTTTTGGTGTGTTTTTATGTGTTTAGGGGTGTTCTGTAGCGTTTTGCAGTGTTTGGTGTGCAAAATGAGTTATGGAGTGTTTTGGGGTGTTTTGGAGTTAGGAGTTTTTGGAGTTTGACGTTTCTGTTGCTTGGATTTGGGAGTTTTTGGACTGTTTTGGAATGTTTTGGAATGTTTTGGCGTGTTGTGGAGTGTTTTGGTGTGTTTTTGAGTTATGGAGTGTTTTGGAGTGTCTTGGAGTATTTTGGAGTGTTTTGGACTGTTATGAAGTGTTTTGGCGTGAGTGTATAGCAGCGAGTGTTTTGGAGTGTTTTGCAGTTTTCTGGTGTGTTCTTTAGTGTTTTGGAGTGGTTCGAATTATTTTGGAGTATTTAGAACTGTTTTGGAGTGTTTTGGTCTGCTTTTGAGTTATGGAGTTTTTTCCGAGTGTTTCGGACTGCTATGGAGTGTTTTGGAGTGAGTGTATAGCAGCGAGTGTTTTGGAGTGTTTAGCAGTTTTATGGTGTGATTATGAGTGTTTTGGAGTGTTTCGAATTGTTTTGGAGTATTTAGGACTGTTTTGGAATGTTTTGAAGTGTTTTGGTGTGCTTTTGAGTGATGGTGTTTTTTCAAGTGTTTTGGAGTTGTGTTTTTGGAGTTTGGAGTTTTCAGTATTTGGAGTTTTGACTTTTTGGAGTTTGGAGTTTTGTTTTTGGAGTTTGGAGTTTTTGCAATTTGGATTTTAGAGTTTTCGGAGTGTTTTGGAGTGATTTGCAGTGTTTTGGAGTGAGTTTTTCGACTACTTTTGAGTGTTTGGGAGTGCTGTGCAGTATTTGGGACTCCGAACAATCCAAACTGTCCAAACACTCATCCACACATTCCAAACACTCCTCCAAACATTCCAAACACTCCAAACACTACTCCAAACACTCCAAAAACTCCAACACTCCAAACACTCCAAACTGTCCAAACACTCATCCACACGCTCCAAATACTCCTCCAAACACTCCACCAAACACTCCAAACTCTCCAAAAACTACTCCAAACACTCCTCCAAACACACCAAACACTCCTCCATACACTCCAAACACTCCAAACACTCCTCCAAACACTCCAAACACTCCTCCAAAAACTCCAAACACTCCATCACTCCAAACACTCCTCCAAACAACCCAAACACTCAAAACACTCAAAACACGCCTCCAAACACTCCAAATACTCCTCCAGACACTACTAACACTGCTCCAAACACTGCAAACAATCCTCCAAACGCTCCAAACACTACTCCAAACACTCCAAACACTCCAACCCTCCAAACACTCCAAACTCTCCTCCAAACACTCCAAACACTCCTCCAAACACTCCAAACACTCCTCCAAAAGCTCCAAGCACTCCATCACTCCAAACACTCCAAACACTCCTCCAAACACTCCAAACACTGCTCCAAACACTCCTCTAAAAACTCCGAACACTCCATCACTCCAAACACTCCAAACACTCCTCCAAACACTCCAAACACTTCAACCACTCCTCGAAACACTCCAAACAATCCAAAAACACACAAACCTTCAAAATCAAAAACTCCTTAAACTGCAAACTCTTAAATCCCGCTCCAAATACACCAAACTCCTAAACCCAAATTTCCAAACTTGAAAACGCGAAACTCCATACTTCAAACACTCCAAACTCCCAACTTATATCAGTGTTTGGGTGTGTTTCTATGTGTTTTGGACTGTTTTGGAGTGTTCTGGAGCATTTTGCCGTGTTTTGGTGTGCAAAATGAGTTATGGAGTGGTTTGCGGTGTTTTGGAGTTTGGAGTTTTTGGAGTTTGGAGTATTTGGAGATTGGATATGGGACTTTTGGAGTGTTTTGAATTGTTGTGGAGAGTTGTGGTGTGTTTTTGAGTAATGGAGTGTTTCGGAGCATTTTGTAGTGTTTTGGAGTGTTTTGGACTGCTTTGTAGTGTGTGTATAGCAGCGAGTGTTTTGGAGTGTTTTGCAGTTTCATGGTGTGATTATGAATGTTTTGGAGTCTTTCGAATTGTTTTGGAGTATTTAGGACTGTTTTGGAATGTTTTGAAGTGTTTTGGTATGCTTTTGAGTTATGGAGTTTTTTCGAGTGTTTTGGAGTTAGGTGTTTTTGGAGTTTGGAGTTTTCAGTTTTTGGAGCTTTGACTTTTTGAAGTTTGGAGTTTTGTTTTTGGAGTTTGGAGTTTTTGGAGTTTGGAGTTTTTGGAATTTGGATTTTGGAGTTTTTGGAGTGTTTTGGAGTGATTTGGAGGGTTTTGGAGTATGTTTTGGACTGTTTTGAATTGTTTTGGAGTGAGTTTTTGGAGTGTTTTTGAGTGTTTGGGAGTGCTGTGCAGTATTTGGGACTCCAAACACTCCAAACTGACCAAACACTCATCCACACACTCCAAACACTCCTCCAAACACTCCTCCAAACATTCCAAAGACTCCAAACATTCGAAACACTCCAAACTGTCCAAACATTCATCCACACACTCCAAACACTCCTCCAAACACTCCTCCAAACATTCCAAACACTCCGAATACTACTCCAAACACACCAAACACGACTCAAAACACTCCAAACACTCGAAACACTCCAAACACTCCAATCACTGCTCCATACACTAGAAAAACTCCTCCAAACACTCCTCCAAACATTACAAGCACTCCAAACACTCCAAACACTCCTCCAAACATTCCTCTAAACACTCCAAACACTACTCCAAACATTACAAGCACTCCAAACACTCCAAACACTCCTCCAAACATTCCTCTAAACACTCCAAACACTACTCCAAACACTCCAAACACTCCTCCAAACACTCCAAACACTCCTCCAAACATTCCTCTAAACACTCCAAACACTACTCCAAACACTCCAAACACTCCTCCAAACACTCCAAACACGCCTCCAAACACTCCAAATACACCTAACTGTCCAAACACTCATCCACACGCTCCAAATACTCCTCCAAACACTCCACCAAACACTTCAAACTCCCCAAAAACTACTCCAAACACTCCAAACACTCCTCCAAACACACCAAACACTCTTCTAAGCACTCCAAACACTTCAAACACTCCTCCAAACACTCCAAACACTCCTCCAAAAACTCCAAACACTCCATCACTCCAAACACTCCTCCAAACAACCCAAACACTCAAAACACTCGAAACACGCCTCCAAACACTCCAAATACTCCTCCAGACACTACTAACACTGCTCCAAACACTGCAAACAATCGTCCAAACGCTCCAAACACTACTCCAAACAGTCCAAACACTCCAACCCTCCAAACACTCCAAACTCTCCTCCAAACACTCCAAACACTCCTCCAAACACTCCTCCAAAAGCTCCAAACACTCCATCACTCCAAACACTCCAAATACTCCTCCAAACACTCCAAACACTCCTCCAAACACTCCAAACACTGCTCCAAACAATCCTCCAAAAACTCCAAACACTCCATCACTCCAAACACTCCAAACACTCCTCCAAACACTCCAAACCCTCCAAACACTTCAACCACTCATCGAAACACTCCAAACAATCCAAAAACACCCAAACCTCCAAAATCAAAAACTCCTTAAAATGCAAACTTTTAAATCCCGCTCAAATACTCCAAACTCCTAAACCCAAATTTCTACACTTGAAAACGCAAAACTCCAAACTTCAAACACTCCAAACTCCCAGCTCAAATCAGTGTTTGGGTGTGTTTCTATATGTTTTGGATTGTTTTGGAGTGTTCTGGAGCATTTTGCCGTGTTTAATGTGCAAAATGAGTTATGGAGTGTTTTGGGGTGTTTTGGAGTTTGGAGTTTTTGGAGTTTGGAGTATTTGGAGTTTGGATATGGGACTTCTGGAGTGTTTTGAAATGCTGTGGAGCGTTCGGCTGTGTTTTTGAGTTATGGAGTGTTTCGGAGCATTTTTGTAGTGTTTTGGATTGTTATGGAGTGTGTGTATAGCAGCGAGTGTTTTGGAGTGTTTTGCAGTTTTATGGTGTGATTATGAGTGTTTTGGAGTGTTTCGAATTGTTTTGGAGTATTTAGGACTGTTTTGGAATGTTTTGAAGTGTTTTGATATGCTTTTGAGTTATGGAGTTGTTTCGAGTGTTTTGGAGTTAGGTGTTTTTGGAGTTTGGAGTTTTCAGTTTTTGGAGCTTTGACTTTTTGGAGTTTGGAGTTTTGTTTTTGGAGTTTGGAGTTTTTGGAGTTTGGAATTTTTGGAATTTGGATTTTGGAGTTTTCGGAGTGCTTTGGAGTGATTTGGAGTGTTTTGGAGTATGCTTTGGACTGTTTTGAACTGTTTTGGAGTGAGTTTTTGGAGTGTTTTGAGTGTTTGGGTGTGCTGTGCAGTATTTGGGACTCCAAACACTCCAAACTGACCAAACACTCATCCACACACTCCAAACACTCCTCCAAACATTACTCCAAACACTCCAAAAACCCCAACACTCCAAACATTCCAAACACACCAAACACGACTCAAAACACTCCAAACACTCGAAACACTCCAAAGACTCCAATCACTAATCCATACACTAGAGAAACTCCTCCAAACACTCCTCCAAACACTACAAGCACTCCAAACACTCCAAACACTCCTCCAAATACTCCTCTAAGCACTCCAACTATTACTCCAAACACTCCAAACACTCCTCCAAACACTCCAAACACACCTCCAAACACTCCAAATACACCTAACTCCAATAACTCCAAAATCAAAAACTCCTTCAACTCCAAACTCCAATCTCTTAAATCTAAACTCCAGAAACTCCAAACTCCTAAACCCAAATTTGCTAACTTGAAAACGCCAACTCTAAACTGCAAAAACTCCAAACTTCCAACTCATACCAGTGTTTTGGTGTGTTTTTTTGTGTTTAGGGGTGTTCTGTAGCGTTTTGCAGTGTTTGGTGTTCAAAATGAGTTATGGAGTGATTTGGGGTGTTTTGGAGTTAGGAGTTTTTGGAGTTTGACGTTTTTGTTACTTGGATTTGGCAGTTTTTGGACTGTTTTGGAATGTTTTGGAATGCTTTGGTGTGTTGTGGAGTGTTTTTGTGTTATGGAGTGTTTTGGAGTGTCTTGGAGTATTTTGGAGTGTTTTGGACTGTTATGAAGTGTTTTGGCGTGAGTGTATAGCAGCGAGTGTTTTGGAGTGTTTTGCAGTTTTCTGATGTGTTCTTGAGTGTTTTGGAGTGGATCGAATTGTTTTGGAGTATTTAGCACTGTTTTGGAGTGTTTTGGTCTGCTTTTGAGTTATGGAGTTTTTTCCGAGTGTTTCCGACTGCTATGGAGTGTTTTGAAGTGAGTTTATTGCAGCGAGTGTTTAGGAGTGTTTAGCAGTTTTATGGTGTGATTATGAGTGTTTTGGAGTGTTTCGAATTGTTTTGGAGTATTTAGGACTGTTTTGGAATGTTTGGAAGTGTTTTGGTGTGCTTTTGAGTTATTTGTGTTTTTTCGAGTGTTTTGGAGTTGTGTTTTTGGAGTTTGGAGTTTTCAGTTTTTGGAGTTTGGAGTTTTTGGAATTTGGATTTTGGAGTTTTCGGAGTGTTTTGGTGTGATTTGCAGTGTCTTGGAGTATGTTTTGGACTGTTTTGGAGTGAGTTTTTTGAGTACTTTTGAGTGTTTGGGAGTGCTGTGCACAATATGGGGCTCCAAACACTCCAAGCTGTCCAAACACTCATCCACACACTCCAAACAGTCCTCCAAACATTCCAAACACTCCAAACACTACTCCAAACACTCCAAAAACTCCAACACTCCAAACACTCCAAACTGTCCAAACACTCATCCACACACTCGAAATACTCCTCCAAACACTCCACCAAACACTCCAAACTCTCCAAAAACTACTCCAAACTCTCCAAAAACTACTCCATCACTCCAAACACTCCTCCAAACACTGCAACACTCCAAACTCTCCAAAGAGTACTCCAAACACTCCAAATACTCCTCCAGACACTACTAACACTGCTCCAAACACTGCAAACAATCCTCCAAACGCTCCAAACACTACTCCAAACACTCCAAACACTCCAACACTCCAAACTCTCCTCCAAACACTCCAAACACTCCTGCAAACACTCCAAACACTCCATCACTCCAAACACTCCTCCAAACACTCCAAACACTCCCCCAAACACTCGAAACACTCCAAACACTCCTCCAAACATTCCTCCAAAAATTCCAAACACTCCATCACTCCAGCACTCCAAACACTCCTCCAAACACTCCAAACACTCCAAACACTTCAACCACTCCTCGAAACACTCCAAACAATCCAAAAACACCTAAATCCAAACCTCCAAAATCAAAAACTCCTTAAACTGCAAACTCTTAAATCCAGCTCCAAATACTCCAAACTCCTCAACCCAAATTATCAAACTTGAAACGCGAAACTCCAAACTTCAAAAACGCCAAACCCCCAACTCATATCAGTGTTCCGGTGTGTTTTGGATTGTTTGGAATGTTCTGGAGCGTTTTGCCCTGTTATGTTGTGTTTTGGTGTGCAAAATGAGTTATGGAGTGCTTTGGGGTGTTTTGGAGTTAGGAGTTTTTGGAGTTTGGAGTTTTTGGAATTTGGATATTGGAGTTTTCGCAGTGTTTTGGAGTGATTTGCAGTGTTTTGGACTATGTTTTGGAGTGTTTTGGACTGTTTTGGAGTGAGTTCTTGGAGTGTTTTTGAGTGTTTGGGAGTGCTGTGCAGTATTTGGACTCCAAACACTCCAAACTGTCCAAACACTCATCCACACACTCCAAACACTCCTCCAAACATTCCAAACACTCCAAACACTACTCCAAACACTCCAAAAACTCCAACACTCCAAACACTCCAAACACTCCTCCAAACACTCCAAGCACTCCAAAGACACCAAAACACTCCTCCAAACACTCCAAACACTCCTCCAAACACTCCAGCAAAGATTCCAAACTCTCCAAAAACTACTCCAAACACTCCTCCAAACACACCAAACACTCCTCCATACACTCCAAACAGTCCAAACACGCCATCACTCCAAACACTCCTCCAAACACTCCAACACTCCAAACTCTCCAAAGACTACTCCAAACACTCCAAATACTCCTCCAGACACTACTATCGCTGCTCCAAACACTGCGAACAATTCTCCAAACGCTCCAAACACTACTCCAAACACTCCAAAATCTCCAACACTCCAAACACTCCAAACACTCCAGACTGTCCAAACACTCATCCACACACTCCAAATACTCCTCCAAACACTCCACCAAACACTCCAAACTCCCCAAAAACTATTCCAAACTCTCCAAACACTCCTCCAAACACACCAAACACTCCTCCATACACTCCAAACAGTCCTAAACACTCCATCACTCCAAACACTCCTCCAAATACTCCTCTAAGCACTCCAACTATTACTCCAAACACTCCAAACACTCCTCCAAACACTCCAAACACACCTCCAAACACTCCAAATACACCTAACTCCAATAACTCCAAAATCAAAAACTCCTTCAACTCCTCCAATCTCTTAAATCTAAACTCCAGAAACTCCAAACTCCTAAACCCAAATTTGCTAACTTGAAAACGCCAACTCTAAACTGCAAAAACTCCAAACTTCCAACTCATACCAGTGTTTTGGTGTGTTTTTTTTGTTTAGGGGTGTTCTGTAGCGTTTTGCAGTGTTTGGTGTTCAAAATGAGTTATGGAGTGATTTGGGGTGTTTTGGAGTTCGGAGTTTTTGGAGTTTGACGTTTTTGTTACTTGGATTTGGCAGTTTTTGGACTGTTTTGGAATGTTTTGGAATGCTTTGGTGTGTTGTGGAGTGTTTTTGTGTTATGGAGTGTTTTGGAGTGTCTTGGAGTATTTTGGAGTGTTTTGCACTGTTATGAAGTGTTTTGGCGTGAGTGTATAGCAGCGAGTGTTTTGGAGTGTTTTGCAGTTTTCTGATGTGTTCTTGAGTGTTTTGGAGTGGATCGAATTGTTTTGGAGTATTTAGCTCTGTTTTGGAGTGTTTTGGTCTGCTTTTGAATTATGGAGTTTTTTCCGAGTGTTTCCGACTGCTATGGAGTGTTTTGAAGTGAGTTTATTGCAGCGAGTGTTTAGGAGTGTTTAGCAGTTTTATGGTGTGATTATGAGTGTTTTGGAGTGTTTCGAATTGTTTTGGAGTATTTAGGACTGTTTTGGAATGTTTGGAAGTGTTTTGGTGTGCTTTTGAGTTATTTGTGTTTTTTCGAGTGTTTTGGAGTTGTGTTTTTGGAGTTTGGAGTTTTCAGTTTTTGGAGTTTGGAGTTTTTGGAATTTGGATTTTGGAGTTTTCGGAGTGTTTTGGAGTGATTTGCAGTGTCTTGGAGTATGTTTTGGACTGTTTTGGAGTGAGTTTTTGGAGTACTTTTGAGTGTTTGGGAGTGCTGTGCACAATATGGGGCTCCAAACACTCCAAGCTGTCCAAACACTCATCCACACACTCCAAACAGTCCTCCAAACATTCCAAACACTCCAAACACTACTCCAAACACTCCAAAAACTCCAACACTCCAAACACTCCAAACTGTCCAAACACTCATCCACACACTCGAAATACTCCTCCAAACACTCCACCAAACACTCCAAACTCTACAAAAACTACTCCAAACACTCCAAACACTCCTCCAAGCACAACAAACACTCCTCCATACACTCCAAACAGTCCAAGCACTCCATCACTCCAAACACTCCTCCAAACACTGCAACACTCCAAACTCTCCAAAGAGTACTCCAAACACTCCAAATACTCCTCCAGACACTACTAACACTGCTCCAAACACTGCAAACAATCCTCCAAACGCTCCAAACACTACTCCAAACACTCCAACACTCCAAACTCTCCTCCAAACACTCCAAACACTCCTGCAAACACTCCAAACACTCCATCACTCCAAACACTCCTCCAAACACTCCAAACACTCCCCCAAACACTCGAAACACTCCAAACACTCCTCCAAACACTCCTGCAAAAACTCCAAACACTCCATCACTCCAGCACTCCAAACACTCCTCCAAACACTCCAAACACTTCAACCACTCCTCGAAACACTCCAAACAATCCAAAAACACCTAAATCCAAACCTCCAAAATCAAAAACTCCTTAAACTGCAAACTCTTAAATCCCGCTCCAAATACTCCAAACTCCTCAACCCAAATTATCAAACTTGAAACGCGAAACTCCAAACTTCAAAAACGCCAAACACCCAACTCATATCAGTGTTCCGGTGTGTTTTGGATTGTTTGGAATGTTCTGGAGCGTTTTGCCGTGTTATGTTTTTTTTTGGTGTGCAAAATGAGTTATGGACTGCTTTGGGGTGTTTTGGAGTTAGGAGTTTTTGGAGTTTGGAGTTTTTGGAATTTGGATATTGGAGTTTTCGCAGTGTTTTGGAGTGATTTGCCGTGTTTTGGACTATGTTTTGGAGTGTTTTGGACTGTTTTGGAGTGAGTTCTTGGAGTGTTTTTGAGTGTTTGGGAGTGCTGTGCAATATTTGGACTCCAAACACGCCAAACTGTCCAAACACTCATCCACACACTCCAAACACTCCTCCAAACATTCCAAACACTCCAAACACTACTCCAAACACTCCAAAAACTCCAACACTCCAAACACTCCAAACACTCCTCCAAACACTCCAAGCACTCCAAAGACACCAAAACACTCCTCCAAACACTCCAAACACTCCTCCAAACACTCCAGCAAAGATTCCAAACTCTCCAAAAACTACTCCAAACACTCCTCCAAACACACCAAACACTCCTCCATACACTCCAAACAGTCCAAACACGCCATCACTCCAAACACTCCTCCAAACACTCCAACACTCCAAACTCTCCAAAGACTACTCCAAACACTCCAAATACTCCTCCAGACACTACTATCGCTGCTCCAAACACTGCGAACAATTCTCCAAACGCTCCAAACACTACTCCAAACACTCCAAAATCTCCAACACTCCAAACACTCCAAACACTCCAGACTGTCCAAACACTCATCCACACACTCCAAATACTCCTCCAAACACTCCATCAAACACTCCAAACTCTCCAAAAACCATTCCAAACTCTCCAAACACTCCTCCAAACACACCAAACACTCCTCCATACACTCCAAACAGTCCTAAACACTCCATCACTCCAAACACTCCTCCAAACACTCCAACACTCCAAACTCTCCAAAGACTACTCCAAAAACTCCAAATAGTCCTCCAGACACTACTAACACTGCTCCAAACACTGCAAACAATTCTCCAAAAGCTCCAAACACTACTCCAAACACTCCAAACACTCCAAAACTCCAAACACTCCAAACTCTCCTCCAAACACTCCAAACACTACTCCAAACACTCCAAAATCTCCAACACTCCAAACACTCCGAACACTCCAGACTGTCCAAACACTCATCCACACACTCCAAATACTCCTCCAAACACACCACCAAACACTCCAAACTCTCCAAAAACTACTCCAAGCACGCCAAACACTCCTCCAAACACACCAAACACTCCTCCATACACTCCAAACAGTCCAAACACTCCATCACTCCAAACACTCCAAACACTCCAACACTCCAAACACTCCAAACTCTCCTCCAAACACACCAAACACTCCTCCAAACACTCCAAACACTCCTCCAAAAACTCCAAACACTCCATCACTCCAAACACTCGTCCACACACTCCAAACACTCCTCCAAACAGTGCAAGCACTCCTCCAAACACTCCAAACACTCCAAACACTCCTCAAAACACTCCAAACAATCCAAAAACACCTAACTCCAAACCTCCAAAATCAAAAACACTTTAAACAGCAATCTCTTAAATCCCGCTCCAAATACTCCAAACTCCTAAACCCAAATTTCCAAACTTGAAAACGCGAAACTCCAAACTTCAAAAACTCCAACCTCCCAATTCATATCAGCGTTTCGGTGTGTTTCTATGTGTTTTGGACTGTCTTGGAGTGTTCTGGATCATTTTGCCGTGTTTTGGTGTGCATAATGGGTTATGGAGTGTTTTGGGGTGTTTTGGAGTTTGGATTTTTTGGAGTTTGGAGTTTTTGGAGTTTGGATATGGGAGTTTTGGAGTGTTTGAAATGTTGTGGAGAGTTCTGGTGTATCTTTGGGTTATGGAGTGTTTCTGAGCAATTTGTAGTGTTTTGGAGTGTTTTGGACTGTAATGGAGTGTTTTGGAGTGACTGTATAGCAGCGAGTGTTTTGGAGTGTTTTGCAGTTTTATGGTGTGATTATAAGTGTTTTGGAGTGTTTCGAATTGTTTTGGAGTATTTAGGACTGTTTTGGAATGTTTTGAAGTGTTTTGGTATGCTTTTGTGTTATGGAGTTCTTTCGAGTGTTTTCTAGTTTGGTGTTTTTGGAGTTTGGAGTTTTCAGTTTTTGAAGTTTTGACTTTTTGGAGTTTGGAGTTTTGTTTTTGGAGTTTGGAGTTTTTGGCGTTTGGAGTTTTTGGAATTTGGATTTTGGAGTTTTCGGAGTGTTTTGGAGTGATTTGCAGTGTTTTGGAGTATGTTTTGGACTGTTTTGAACTGTATTGGAGTGTTTTTGGAGTGTTTTTGAGTGTTTGGGAGTGCTGTGCAGTATTTGGGACTCCAAACACTCCAAACTGACCAAACACTCATCCACACACTCCAAACACTCCTCCAAACACTCCTCCAAACATTCCAAACACTCCAAACACTCCTCCAAACAATCCAGCAAAGACTCCAAACTCTCCAAAAACTACTCCAAACACTCGAAACACGCCTCCAAACACTCCAAATACTCCTCCAGACACTACTAACACTGTTCCAAACACTGCAAACAATCATCCAAACGCTCCAAACTCTACTCCAAACACTCCAAACACTCCAACACTCCAAACACTCCAAACTCTCCTCCAACACTCCAAACACTCCTCCAAACACTCCAAACACTCCTCCAAAAACTCCAAACACTCCATCACTCCAAACACTCCAAACACTCCTCCAAACACTCCAAACACTCCTCCAAACACTCGAAACACTCCAAACACTGCTCCAAACACTCCTCCAAACACTCCAAACACTTTAACCACTCCTCGAAACACTCCAAACAAACCAATAACACCCAAACCTCAAAAGTCAAAAACTCCTTAAACTGCAAACTCTTAAATCCCGCTCCAAATATTCCAAACTCTTAACCCAAATTTCCAAACTTGAAAACGCGAAACTCCATACTTCAAACGCTCCAAACTCCCAACTCATATCAGTGTTTGGATGTGTTTCTATGTGTTTTGGACTGTTTTGGAGTGTTCTGGAGCATTTTGCCGTGTTTTGGTGTGCAAAATGAGTTATGGAGTGTTTTGGGGTGTTTTGGAGTTTGGAGCTTTTGGAGTTTGGATTATTTGGACTTTCGATATGGGACTTTTGGAGTGTTTTGAAAAGTTGTGGAGAGTTCTGGTGTGTTTTTGAGTTATGGAGTGTTTCGGAGCATTTTGTAGTGTTTTGGAGTGTTTTGAAAAGTTGTGGAGAGTTCTGGTGTATTTTTGGGTTATGGAGTGTTTCTGAGCAATTTGTAGTGTTTTGGAGTGTTTTGGACTGTAATGGAGTGTTTTGGAGTGACTGTATAGCAGCGAGTGTTTTGGAGTGTTTTGCAGTTTTATGGTGTGATTATAAGTGTTTTGGAGTGTTTCGAATTGTTTTGGAGTATTTAGGACTGTTTTGGAATGTTTTGAAGTGTTTTGGTATGCTTTTGTGTTATGGAGTTCTTTCGAGTGTTTTCTAGTTTGGTGTTTTTGGAGTTTGGAGTTTTCAGTTTTTGAAGTTTTGACTTTTTGGAGTTTGGAGTTTTGTTTTTGGAGTTTGGAGTTTTTGGCGTTTGGAGTTTTTGGAATTTGGATTTTGGAGTTTTCGGAGTGTTTTGGAGTGATTTGCAGTGTTTTGGAGTATGTTTTGGACTGTTTTGAACTGTATTGGAGTGTTTTTGGAGTGTTTTTGAGTGTTTGGGAGTGCTGTGCAGTATTTGGGACTCCAAACACTCCAAACTGACCAAACACTCATCCACACACTCCAAACACTCCTCCAAACACTCCTCCAAACATTCCAAACACTCCAAACACTCCTCCAAACAATCCAGCAAAGACTCCAAACTCTCCAAAAACTACTCCAAACACTCGAAACACGCCTCCAAACACTCCAAATACTCCTCCAGACACTACTAACACTGTTCCAAACACTGCAAACAATCATCCAAACGCTCCAAACTCTACTCCAAACACTCCAAACACTCCAACACTCCAAACACTCCAAACTCTCCTCCAACACTCCAAACACTCCTCCAAACACTCCAAACACTCCTCCAAAAACTCCAAACACTCCATCACTCCAAACACTCCAAACACTCCTCCAAACACTCCAAACACTCCTCCAAACACTCGAAACACTCCAAACACTGCTCCAAACACTCCTCCAAACACTCCAAACACTTTAACCACTCCTCGAAACACTCCAAACAAACCAATAACACCCAAACCTCAAAAGTCAAAAACTCCTTAAACTGCAAACTCTTAAATCCCGCTCCAAATATTCCAAACTCTTAACCCAAATTTCCAAACTTGAAAACGCGAAACTCCATACTTCAAACGCTCCAAACTCCCAACTCATATCAGTGTTTGGATGTGTTTCTATGTGTTTTGGACTGTTTTGGAGTGTTCTGGAGCATTTTGCCGTGTTTTGGTGTGCAAAATGAGTTATGGAGTGTTTTGGGGTGTTTTGGAGTTTGGAGCTTTTGGAGTTTGGATTATTTGGACTTTCGATATGGGACTTTTGGAGTGTTTTGAAAAGTTGTGGAGAGTTCTGGTGTGTTTTTGAGTTATGGAGTGTTTCGGAGCATTTTGTAGTGTTTTGGAGTGTTTTGAAAAGTTGTGGAGAGTTCTGGTGTATTTTTGGGTTATGGAGTGTTTCTGAGCAATTTGTAGTGTTTTGGAGTGTTTTGGACTGTAATGGAGTGTTTTGGAGTGACTGTATAGCAGCGAGTGTTTTGGAGTGTTTTGCAGTTTTATGGTGTGATTATAAGTGTTTTGGAGTGTTTCGAATTGTTTTGGAGTATTTAGGACTGTTTTGGAATGTTTTGAAGTGTTTTGGTATGCTTTTGTGTTATGGAGTTCTTTCGAGTGTTTTCTAGTTTGGTGTTTTTGGAGTTTGGAGTTTTCAGTTTTTGAAGTTTTGACTTTTTGGAGTTTGGAGTTTTGTTTTTGGAGTTTGGAGTTTTTGGCGTTTGGAGTTTTTGGAATTTGGATTTTGGAGTTTTCGGAGTGTTTTGGAGTGATTTGCAGTGTTTTGGAGTATGTTTTGGACTGTTTTGAACTGTATTGGAGTGTTTTTGGAGTGTTTTTGAGTGTTTGGGAGTGCTGTGCAGTATTTGGGACTCCAAACACTCCAAACTGACCAAACACTCATCCACACACTCCAAACACTCCTCCAAACACTCCTCCAAACATTCCAAACACTCCAAACACTCCTCCAAACAATCCAGCAAAGACTCCAAACTCTCCAAAAACTACTCCAAACACTCGAAACACGCCTCCAAACACTCCAAATACTCCTCCAGACACTACTAACACTGTTCCAAACACTGCAAACAATCATCCAAACGCTCCAAACTCTACTCCAAACACTCCAAACACTCCAACACTCCAAACACTCCAAACTCTCCTCCAACACTCCAAACACTCCTCCAAACACTCCAAACACTCCTCCAAAAACTCCAAACACTCCATCACTCCAAACACTCCAAACACTCCTCCAAACACTCCAAACACTCCTCCAAACACTCGAAACACTCCAAACACTGCTCCAAACATTCCTCCAAACACTCCAAACACTTTAACCACTCCTCGAAACACTCCAAACAAACCAATAACACCCAAACCTCAAAAGTCAAAAACTCCTTAAACTGCAAACTCTTAAATCCCGCTCCAAATATTCCAAACTCTTAACCCAAATTTCCAAACTTGAAAACGCGAAACTCCATACTTCAAACGCTCCAAACTCCCAACTCATATCAGTGTTTGGATGTGTTTCTATGTGTTTTGGACTGTTTTGGAGTGTTCTGGAGCATTTTGCCGTGTTTTGGTGTGCAAAATGAGTTATGGAGTGTTTTGGGGTGTTTTGGAGTTTGGAGCTTTTGGAGTTTGGATTATTTGGACTTTCGATATGGGACTTTTGGAGTGTTTTGAAAAGTTGTGGAGAGTTCTGGTGTGTTTTTGAGTTATGGAGTGTTTCGGAGCATTTTGTAGTGTTTTGGAGTGTTTTCGACTGTTGTGGAGTATTTCGGACTGTTTTGGAATGTTTTGAAGTGTTTTGGTATGCTTTTGAGCTATGGAGTTTTTTCGAGTGTTTTGGAGTTAGGTGTTTTTGGAGTTTGGAGTTTTCAGTTTTTGGAGCTTTGACTTTTTGAAGTTTGGAGTTTTGTTTTTGGAGTTTGGAGTTTTTGGAGTTTGGAGTTTTCGGAGTGTTTTGGAGTGATTTGGAGGGTTTTGGAGTATGTTTTGGACTGTTTTGAACTGTTTTGGAGTGAGTTTTTGGAGTGTTTTTGAGTGTTTGCGAGTGCTGTGCAGTATTTGGGACTCCAAACACTCCAAACAGACCAAACACTCATCCACACACTCCAAACACTCCTCCAAACACTCCTCCAAACATTCCAAAGACTCCAAACACTACTCCAAACACTCCATAAAATCCAACACTCCAAACATTCCAAACACTCCAAACTGTCCAAACATTCATCCACACACTCCAAACACTCCTCCAAACACTCCTCCAAACATTCCAAACACTCCGAATACTACTCCAAACACACCAAACACGACTCAAAACACTCCAAACACTCGAAACACTCCAAACACTCCAATCACTACTCCATACACTAGAAAAACCCCTCCAAACACTCCTCCAAACACTACAAGCACTCCAAACACTCCAAACACTCATCCAAACACTCCTCTAAACACTCGGAACACTACTCCAAACACTCCAAACACTCCTCCAAACACTCCTCCAAACAATCCAAACACGCCTCCAAACACTCCAAATACACCTAACTCCAATAACTCCAAAATCAAAAACTCCTTCAACTCCAAACTCCAATCTCTTAAATCCAAACTCCAGATCTCCAAACTCCTAAACCCAAATATGCTAACTTGAAAACGCCAACTCCAAACTGCAATAACTCCAAACTTCCTACTCATATCAGTGTGTTGGTGTGTTTTTATGTGTTTAGGGGTGTTCTGTAGCGTTTTGCAGTGTTTGCTGTGCAAAATGAGTTATGGAGTGTTTTGGGGTGTTTTGGAGTTAGGAGTTTTTGGAGTTTGACGTTTTTGTTGCTTGGATTTGGGAGTTTTTGGACTGTTTTGGAATGTTTTGGAATGTTTTGGCGTGTTGTGGAGTGTTTTGGTGTGTTTTTGAGTTATGGAGTGTTTTGGAGTGTCTGGGAGTATTTAGCACTGTTTTGGAGTGTTTTGGTCTGCTTTTGAGTTATGGAGTTTTTTCCGAGTGTTTCGGACTGCTATGGAGTGTTTTGGACTGAGTGTATAGCAGCGAGTGTTTTGGAGTGTTTAGCAGTTTTATGGTGTGATTATAAGTGTTTTGGAGTGTTTCGAATTGTTTTGGAGTATTTAGGACTGTTTTGGAATGCTTTGAAGTGTTTTGGTGTGCTTTTGAGTTATGGTGTTTTTTCGAGTGTTTTGGAGTTGTGTTTTTGGAGTTTGGAGTTTTCCGTTTTTGGAGTTTTGACTTTTTGGAGTTTGGAGTTTTGTTTTTGGAGTTTGGAGTTTTTGGCGTTTGGAATTTTTGCAATTTGGATTTTGGAGTTTTCGGAGTGTTTTGGAGTGATTTGCAGTGTTTTGGACTATGTTTTGGAGTGTTTTGGACTGTTTTGGAGTGAGTTCTTGGAGTGTTTTTGAGTGTTTGGGAGTGCTGTGCAGTAATTTGGACTCCAAACACTCCAAACTGTCCAAACACTCATCCACACACTCCAAACACTCCTCCAAACATTCCAAACACTCCAAACACTACTCCAAACACTCCAAACACTCCTCCAAACACTCCAAGCACTCCAAAGACACCAAAACACTCCTCCAAACACTCCAAATACTCCTCCAAACACTCCAGCAAAGATTTCAAACTCTCCAAAAACTACTCTGATGCGCTATCAATTACTCATAAAAGACTGAGAGTTAGAAGAGTAACCAAAGGCTTTTATTAACAACAGAATGGAGGTCTGCCTCGCGTGGTCGACCGGTCCATGATACTAAGGGCTGGGGAGCAGTCACCTTTATACTAGGACCTGTGGGAGGATTCAGCCGAGGCATGTCCAGGCATGTACACAGTGGAATACAAACAGGACAAACAGGAATACAAACAGTGGTTTACCACATTCACCCCTTGTTTAAAATTGAGTCCGGCGGGGTGAAGTGTATTAAAAGTTAGTGTATTGGAGTCTCTCCGGAGGTCTTGTCTGCCGCTGTGATCTGCGTGGCGACGGCAGGGGTAGTGAAGTTTCTGGCGTCGAGTCCAGCGTAGGCTGTGGCACAGGCGTGTCGTCCTCGTAGATGTCGAGCGGGTCGCGGGGCCCAGGCCTGCCGTCTGCTGGGGCTGGATATCGGATCGTGGGGGGGGGTGGTAGTGGGTAGTGGGTTACTGTGGCCCCCGAGGGTGCAAGGTCTCTTATGGAGACTGTGTCCTCCCGCCCGTCCGGGTATGCGATGTAAGCATACTGGGGGTTGGCGTGGAGGAGGTCGACCCTCTCGACCAGGGGGTCCGTTTTATGGGTCCTCACGTGTCTTCTCAGTAGGACCGGCCCTGGGGACGTCAGCCATGGCGGTAGCGATGTCCCCGATGTGGACTTCCTTGGGAAGACAAACATTTTCTCATGCGTTAGTGGCAGTGCAGAGCAGTGACCGAATAGAGTGGAGCGCATCGGGGAGCACATCCTGCCAGCGGGAGGTTGGAAGGCCCCTAGACTTTAAGGCTAGCAGGACGGCCTTCCAAACTGTCGCATTTTCTCTTTCCACCTGTCCGTTCCCCCGGGGGTTGTAACTGGTGGTCCTGCTTGTGGCAATACCCCTAGTTAGCAGGTACTGACGGAGTTCGTCGCTCATAAACGATGAGCCCCGGTCGCTATGGATATAGCTGGGGAAGCCGAACAGGGTGAAGAGGTTGTTCAGACATTTAATGACCGTGGCACTGGTCATGTCCGGGCAGGGGAAGGCGAACGGGAAACGGGAGTACTCATCAATAATATTGAGGAAGTACACATTGCGGTCGGAGGAGGGGAGAGGCCCTTTAAAATCGACGCTCAGGCGCTCGAAGGGGCGAGTGGCTTTTATCAGGTGGGCCCTGTCTGGTCTATAAAAGTGCGGTTTGCACTCAGCACAGACTTGGCAGTTCCTGGTCATGGTCCTGACCTCCTCAATAGAGTAAGGCAGGTTGCGGGCCTTGATGAAGTGGAAGAACCTGGTGACCCCCGGGTGGCAGAGGTCATTGTGGAGGGCCCGCAGTCTATCGATCTGCGCGCTGGTGCAGGTGCCACGCGATAGCGCATCCGGGGGTTCATTTAGCTTCCCGGGCCGGTACAAGATCTCGTAGTTGTAGGTGGAAAGTTCGATTCTCCACCTCAAGTTCTTGTCATTTTTGATTTTGCCCCTCTGCTTGTTGTTAAACATAAAAGCAACTGAACGCTGGTCAGTGAGCAGGGTAAATCGTTTTCCGGCCAGGTAGTGCCTCCAATGACGCACAGCCTCCACAATCGCCTGGGCCTCCTTCTCAACAGCGGAGTGTCTGGTCTCCGGGCCTTGGAGGGTTCGTGAAAAGAAGGCCACGGGTCTCCCCGCCTGATTGAGGGTAGCGGCCAGGGCAAAGTCAGACGCGTCGCTTTCCACCTGGAAGGGGATGGATTCGTCCACTGCGTGCATGGTGGCTTTGGCAATGTCCTCCTTGATACGGTGGAAGGCTAAGCGGGCCTCTGCCGTCAAGGGAAAAGAGGTGGACTTGATCAGCGGACGGGCCTTGTCCGCATAGTAGGGGACCCACTGGGCGTAATAGGAGAAAAACCCTAGGCACCTCTTCAGGGCCTTCAGGCAGTGGGGCAGTGGAAGTTCCATAAGGGGACGCATCCGGTCGGGGTCGGGGCCGATGACTCCGTGTTCCACAACACAGCCAAGGATGGCGAGGCGGTTTGTGCGGAATATGCACTTCTCCTTGTTATATGTCAGGTTTAGGAGTTGGGCGGTGCGGAGGAATTTTTCGAGGTTTGCGTCATGGTCCTGCAAGTCACGGCCGCAGATGGTCACATTGTCCAGATATGGGAAAGTGGCCTGCAACGCATTTTGATCTACCATCCGGTCCATCTCCCTTTGGAAGACGGAGACCCCGTTGGTGACGCCAAAGGGAACCCTAAGGAAGTGATAGAGGCGGCCGTTTGCCTCAAAGGCAGTGTACTGGCGGTCCTCAGGGCGGATGGGAAGCTGGTGGTACGCTGATTTCAGGTCAATGGTCGAGAAGACGCGGTACTGCGCGATCTGGTTGACCATATCAGCTATACGGGGGAGTGGGTAGGCGTCCAGCAAGGTGTAGCGATTTATTGTCTGGCTGTAGTCGATGACCAGGCGCTGCTTCTCGCCGGTCTTAACGACCACAACCTGGGCTCGCCAGGGGCTGGTGCTGCCCTCAATAATCCCTTCTTTCAGGAGCCGCTCCACTTCGGTTTTAATGAAAACCCTGTCCCCGGCACTGTATCGCCTGCTCTTTGTGGCGATGGGCTTACAGTCGGGGGTGAGGTTAGCAAACAGTTAGGGGGGGTGACTCTGAGTGTGGAGAGGTTGCACCTGGTGCGCGGCGGGCAGTTTGGAAGCTGCTGGCTGCGGACTGTGAGTGGGGGTAGGGGTCCACCGTACGCCATCGTAACACTTTTAAGGTGGCACTGAAAATCTAACCCCAGCAGGACGGCAGCGCAGAGGTCAGGCAGGACCAGAAGTTTAAAATGATCGTACACGGTCCCGTCTACTATGAGTGTCACCACGCAGTGGCCGCCGATGTCTGCCGACTGGGACTCGGAGGCCATAGAAATCCGCTGTTGCGCAGGCAGGACTGGGAGAGAGCAACGCCGCACCGTGTTGGGGTGGATGAAGCTCTCCGTGCTCCCAGAGTCAAAAAGGCAGATTGTATCGTGACCATTTACCTTAATGTCCATTGTGGAACTGGCCAGTTGGTGCGGTCTCGCTTGGTCCAGTGTAACGGATGCCAGCGTAGGGGTCGGTGTGTCGCTGCGGGTATCAGATGAGGCGGTGTCGGGGGCCTGCTGCGTCCCGGCTGTCATCCAAGATGGCGGCGTCCATGATCCCCATGTGGCTGGAGGCGTCCAAAATGGCTGCTGTACCGGTGATTCGCACATGGCCGGGGAGGTCCAAGATGGCGGCCCGCATGGCCCACACGCGGCGCTGCTGGGGTTCGGGGTGGCTTTGGCCCTGCAGACGCTAGCGTAGTGTCCCTTCTTCCCGCAGCCCGAGCAGATCGCGTTTTTCGCCGGGCAGCGCGCTCTGGGGTATTTTGCCTGGCCACAGAAGTAGCATTTCTGGCCTTGGGGCACTGCTGTCTGGCCTTGGGACACTGCTGCGGTAGTTGGGCCGTTGTTGGGGTGTGGCTGGGGTGGCACGGCGCTATGAGGCGGTCCTACCGTGTCCCAGGCTGTCATTCCCCGCGGCGTCCACGGTGCAGAGGAGTAGGCATCCATGCCCTGGTAGGCTGCATCCAACGATAGTGCGAGTTCAGAGGCCTTGTTGAGGTCGAGGTTACTCTGCTCCAACAGTCGCTGTCGTGTGTAATTGGATCTGTGGCCCGCTACAAAAGCGTCCCGGATAAGTTCCTCTGTGTATACGGCGGCCTTTACATCCTTACAACCACAGGCCCGGCCAAGCACAGACAGTGCCTGAAGGTATTCCACGGTCGATTCCCCAGGTTGTTGTTTACGACTCCCCAGGAGGTGCCTGGCGTACACTTCGTTCACTGGGCGCGTGTACTGGTCCTTGAGGAGCTTGATAGCATCCGCGTACGAGGTCGCGTCTTGGATGACCGAGTACACTCGGTGGTTCACTTTGGAGGTCAGGACATCCAGTTTGTCCTCGTCCGATTTGATTGCTTCGGAGGCGGTCAGGAATTTTTCGAAACACTTAAGCCAGTGAGTAAACTTGGTGGATGAGTCCGCCTCCCGATGATCTAAGTCCAGGCATGCTGGTGTGAGGATCTTCTCCATTATAAAAATGTTGTTAATAAAATTGATGCGCTATCAATTACTCATAAAAGACTGAGAGTTAGAAGAGTAACCAAAGGCTTTTATTAACAACAGAATGGAGGTCTGCCTCGCGTGGTCGACCGGTCCATGATACTAAGGGCTGGGGAGCAGTCACCTTTATACTAGGACCTGTGGGAGGAGTCAGCCGAGGCATGTCCAGGCATGTACACAGTGGAATACAAACAGGACAAACAGGAATACAAACAGTGGTTTACCACATACTCCAAACACTGCAAACACTCCTCCAAACACACCAAACACTCGTCCATACACTCCAAACAGTCCAAACACGCCATCACTCCAAACACTCCTCCAAACACTCCAACACTCCAAACTCTCCAAAGACTACTCCAAACACTCCAAATACTCCTCCAGATACGACTATCACTGCTCCAAACACTGCGAACTATTCTCCAAACGCTCCAAACACTACTCCAAACACTCCAAAATCTGCAACACTCCAAACACTCCAAACACTCCAGACTGTCCAAACACTCATCCACACACTCCAAATACTCCTCCAAACACTCCACCAAACACTCCAACACTCCAAACTCTCCAAAGACTACTCCAAACACTCCAAATACTCCTCCAGACACTACTAACACTGCTCCAAACACAGCAAACAATTCTCCAAAAGCTCCAAACACTACTCCATACACTCCAAACACTCCAACACTCCAAACACTCCAAACTCTCCTCCAAACACTCCAAACACTACTCCAAACACTCCAAAATCTCCAACACTCCAAACACTCCGAACACTCCAGACTGTCCAAACACTCATCCACACACTCCAAATACTCCTCCAAACACTCCACCAAACACTCCAAACTCTCCAAAAACTACTCCAAGCACTCCAAACACTCCAAACACTCCTCCATACACTCCAAACAGTCCAAACACTCCATCACTCCAAACACTCCAAACACTCCAACACTCCAAACACTCCAAACTCTCCTCCAAACACTCCAAACACTCCTCCAAACACTCCAAACACTCCTCCAAAAACTCCAAACAATCAATCACTCCAAACACTCCAAACACTCCTCCAACACTCCAAACACTCCAAACTCTCCTCCAAACACTCCAAACACTCCTCCAAACACTCCAAACACTCCTCCAAAAACTCCAAACAATCAATCACTCCAAACACTCCAAACACTCGTCCACACACTCCGAACACTCCTCCAAACAGTGCAAGCACTCCTCCAAACACTCCAAACACTCCAACACTCCAAACACTCCTCGAAACACTCCAAACAATCCAAAAACACCTAACTCCAAACCTCCAAAATCCAAAACACTTTAAACTGCAATCTCTTAAATCCCGCTCCAAATACTCCAAACTCCTAAACCCAAATTTCCAATCTTGAAAACGCGGAACTCCAAACTTCAAAAACTCCAAACTCCCAATTCATATCAGCGTTTCGGTGTGTTTCTATGTGTTTTGGACTGTTTTGGAGTGTTCTGGAGCATTTTGCCGTGTTTTGGTGTGCATAATTGGTTATGGAGTGTTTTGGGGTGTTTTGGAGTTTGGATTTTTTGGAGTTTGGAGTTTTTGGAGTTTGGATATGGGAGTTTTGGAGTGTTTTGAAATGTTGTGGAGAGCTCTGGTGTATTTTTGAGTTATGGAGTGTTTCTGAGCAATTTGTAGTGTTTTGGAGTGTTTTGGACTGTAATGGAGTGTTTTGGAGTGAGTGTATAGCAGCGAGTGTTTTGGAGTGTTTTGCAGTTTTATGGTGTGATTATAAGTGTTTTGGAGTGTTTCGAATTGTTTTGGAGTATTTAGGACTGTTTTGGAATGTTTTGAAGTGTTTTGGTATGCTTTTGTGTTATGGAGTTCTTTCGAGTGTTTTCTAGTTTGATGTTTTTGGAGTTTGGAGTTTTCAGTTTTTGGAGTTTTGACTTTTTGGAGTTTGGAGTTTTGTTTTTGGAGTTTAGAGTTTTTGGCGTTTGGAGTTTTTGGAATTTGGATTTTGGAGTTTTCGGAGTGTTTTGGAGTGATTTGCAGTGTTTTGGAGTATGTTTTGGACTGTTTTGAACTGTATTGGAGTGAGTTTTTGGAGTGTTTTTGAGTGTTTGGGAGTGCTGTGCAGTATTTGGGACTCCAAACACTCCAAACTGACCAAACACTCATCCACACACTCCAAACACTCCTCCAAACACTCCTCCAAACATTCCAAACACTCCAAACACCCCTCCAAACACTCCGGCAAAGACTCCAAACTCTCCAAAAACTACTCCAAACACTCGAAACACGCCTCCAAACACTCCAAATACTCCTCCAGACACTACTAACACTGCTCCAAACATTGCAAACAATCATCCAAACGCTCCAAACACTACTCCAAACACTCCAAACACTCCAACACTCCAAACACTCCAAACTCTCCTCCAAACACTCCAAACACTCCAAACACTCCTCCAAAAATTCCAAACACTCCATCACTCCAAACACTCCAAACACTCCTCCAAACACTCCAAACACTCCTAAAAACACTCGAAAAACTCCAAACACTGCTCCAAACACTCCTCCAAAAACTCCAAACGCTCCATCACTCCAAACACTCCAAACACTCCTCCAAACACACCAAACACTTTAACAACTCCTCGAAACACTCCAAACAATCCAATAACACCCAAACCTCCAAAATCAAAAACTCCTTAAACTGCAAACTCTTAAATCCCGCTCCAAATATTCCAAACTCTTAACCCAAATTTCCAAACTTGAAAACGCGAAACTCCAAACTTCAAACACTCCAAACATTCCAAACACTTCAACCACTCCTCGAAACACTCCAAACAATCCAAAAACACCTAAATCCAAACCTCCAAAATCAAAAACTCCTTAAACTGCAAACTCATAAATCCCGCTCCAAATACTCCAAACTCCTCAACCCAAATTATCAAACTTGAAACGCGAAACTCCAAACTTCAAAAACGCCAAACCCCCAACTCATATCAGTGTTCCGGTGTGTTTTGGATTGTTTGGAATGTTCTGGAGCGTTTTGCCGTGTTATGTTGTGTTTTGGTGTGCAAAATGAGTTATGGAGTGCTTTGGGGTGTTTTGGAGTTAGGAGTTTTTGGAGTTTGGAGTTTTTGGAATTTGGATATTGGAGTTTTCGCAGTGTTTTGGAGTGATTTGCAGTGTTTTGGACTATGTTTTGGAGTGTTTTGGACTGTTTTGGAGTGAGTTCTTGGAGTGTTTTTGAGTGTTTGGGATTGCTGTGCAGTATTTGGACTCCAAACACTCCAAACTGTCCAAACACTCATCCACACACTCCAAACACTTCTCCAAACATTCCAAACACTCCAAACACTACTCCAAACACTCCAAAAATTCCAACACTCCAAACACTCCAAACACTCCTCCAAACACTCCAAGCACTCCAAAGACACCAAAACACTCCTCCAAACACTCCAAACACTCCTCCAAACACTCCAGCAAAGATTCCAAACTCTCCAAAAACTACTCCAAACACTCCTCCAAACACACCAAACACTCCTCCATACACTCCAAACAGTCCAAACACGCCATCACTCCAAACACTCCTCCAAACACTCCAACACTCCAAACTCTCCAAAGACTACTCCAAACACTCCAAATACTCCTCCAGACACTACTATCGCTGCTCCAAACACTGCGAACAATTCTCCAAACGCTCCAAACACTACTCCAAACACTCCAAAATCTCCAACACACCAAACACTCCAAACACTCCAGACTGTCCAAACACTCATCCACACACTCCAAATACTCCTCCAAACACTCCACCAAACACTCCAAACTCTCCAAAAACTATTCCAAACTCTCCAAACACTCCTCCAAACACACCAAACACTCCTCCATACACTCCAAACAGTCCTAAACACTCCATCACTCCAAACACTCCTCCAAACACTCCAACACTCCAAACTCTCCAAAGACTACTCCAAAAACTCCAAATAGTCCTCCAGACACTACTAACACTGCTCCAAACACTGCAAACAATTCTCCAAAAGCTCCAAACACTACTCCAAACACTCCAAACACTCCAACACTCCAAACACTCCAAACTCTCCTCCAAACACTCCAAACACTACTCCAAACACTCCAAAATCTCCAACACTCCAAACACTCCGAACACTCCAGACTGTCCAAACACTCATCCACACACTCCAAATACTCCTCCAAACACACCACCAAACACTCCAAACTCTCCAAAAACTACTCCAAGCACGCCAAACACTCCTCCAAACACACCAAACACTCCTCCATACACTCCAAACAGTCCAAACACTCCATCACTCCAAACACTCCAAACACTCCAACACTCCAAACACTCCAAACTCTCCTCCAAACACACCAAACACTCCTCCAAACACTCCAAACACTCCTCCAAAAACTCCAAACACTCCATCACTCCAAACACTCGTCCACACACTCCAAACACTCCTCCAAACAGTGCAAGCACTCCTCCAAACACTCCAAACACTCCAAACACTCCTCAAAACACTCCAAACAATCCAAAAACACCTAACTCCAAACCTCCAAAATCAAAAACACTTTAAACAGCAATCTCTTAAATCCCGCTCCAAATACTCCAAACTCCTAAACCCAAATTTCCAAACTTGAAAACGCGAAACTCCAAACTTCAAAAACTCCAACCTCCCAATTCATATCAGCGTTTCGGTGTGTTTCTATGTGTTTTGGACTGTCTTGGAGTGTTCTGGATCATTTTGCCGTGTTTTGGTGTGCATAATGGGTTATGGAGTGTTTTGGGGTGTTTTGGAGTTTGGATTTTTTGGAGTTTGGAGTTTTTGGAGTTTGGATATGGGAGTTTTGGAGTGTTTGAAATGTTGTGGAGAGTTCTGGTGTATTTTTGGGTTATGGAGTGTTTCTGAGCAATTTGTAGTGTTTTGGAGTGTTTTGGACTGTAATGGAGTGTTTTGGAGTGACTGTATAGCAGCGAGTGTTTTGGAGTGTTTTGCAGTTTTATGGTGTGATTATAAGTGTTTTGGAGTGTTTTGAATTGTTTTGGAGTATTTAGGACTGTTTTGGAATGTTTTGAAGTGTTTTGGTATGCTTTTGTGTTATGGAGTTCTTTCGAGTGTTTTCTAGTTTGGTGTTTTTGGAGTTTGGAGTTTTCAGTTTTTGAAGTTTTGACTTTTTGGAGTTTGGAGTTTTGTTTTTGGAGTTTGGAGTTTTTGGCGTTTGGAGTTTTTGGAATTTGGATTTTGGAGTTTTCGGAGTGTTTTGGAGTGATTTGCAGTGTTTTGGAGTATGTTTTGGACTGTTTTGAACTGTATTGGAGTGTTTTTGGAGTGTTTTTGAGTGTTTGGGAGTGCTGTGCAGTATTTGGGACTCCAAACACTCCAAACTGACCAAACACTCATCCACACACTCCAAACACTCCTCCAAACACTCCTCCAAACATTCCAAACACTCCAAACACTCCTCCAAACAATCCAGCAAAGACTCCAAACTCTCCAAAAACTACTCCAAACACTCGAAACACGCCTCCAAACACTCCAAATACTCCTCCAGACACTACTAACACTGTTCCAAACACTGCAAACAATCATTCAAACGCTCCAAACACTACTCCAAACACTCCAAACACTCCAACACTCCAAACACTCCAAACTCTCCTGCAACACTCCAAACACTCCTCCAAACACTCCAAACACTACTCCAAACACTCCAAACACTCCAACACTCCAAACACTCCAAACTCTCCTCCAACACTCCAAACACTCCTCCAAACACTCCAAACACTCCTCCATACACTCCAAACAGTCCAAACACTCCATCACTCCAAACACTCCAAACACTCCAACACTCCAAACACTCCAAACTCTCCTCCAAACACTCCAAACACTCCTCCAAACACTCCAAACACTCCTCCAAAAACTCCAAACACTCCATCACTCCAAACACTCGTCCACACACTCCAAACACTCCTCCAAACAGTGCAAGCACTCCTCCAAACACTGCAAACACTCCAACACTCCAAACACTCCTCAAAACACTCCAAACAATCCAAAAACACCTAACTCCAAACCTCCAAAATCAAAAACACTTTAAACAGCAATCTCTTAAATCCCGCTCCAAATACTCCAAACTCCTAAACCCAAATTTCCAAACTTGAAAACGCGAAACTCCAAACTTCAAAAACTCCAACCTCCCAATTCATATCAGCGCTTCCGTGTGTTTCTATGTGTTTTGGACTGTCTTGGAGTGTTCTGGATCATTTTGCCGTGTTTTGGTGTGCATAATGGGTGATGGAGTGTTTTGGGGTGTTTTGGAGTTTGGATTTTTTGGAGTTTGGAGTTTTTGGAGTTTGGATATGGGAGTTTTGGAGTGTTTGAAATGTTGTGGAGAGTTCTGGTGTATTTTTGGGTTATGGAGTGTTTCTGAGCAATTTGTAGTGTTTTGGAGTGTTTTGGACTGTAATGGAGTGTTTTGGAGTGACTGTATAGCAGCGAGTGTTTTGGAGTGTTTTGCAGTTTTATGGTGTGATTATAAGTGTTTTGGAGTGTTTCGAATTGTTTTGGAGTATTTAGGACTGTTTTGGAATGTTTTGAAGTGTTTTGGTATGCTTTTGTGTTATGGAGTTCTTTCGAGTGTTTTCTAGTTTGGTGTTTTTGGAGTTTGGAGTTTTCAGTTTTTGGAGTTTTGACTTTTTGGAGTTTGGAGTTTTGTTTTTGGAGTTTGGAGTTTTTGGCGTTTGGAGTTTTTGGAATTTGGATTTTGGAGTTTTCGGAGTGTTTTGGAGTGATTTGCAGTGTTTTGGAGTATGTTTTGGACTGTTTTGAACTGTATTGGAGTGTTTTTGGAGTGTTTTTGAGTGTTTGGGAGTGCTGTGCAGTATTTGGGACTCCAAACACTCCAAACTGACCAAACACTCATCCACACACTCCAAACACTCCTCCAAACACTCCTCCAAACATTCCAAACACTCCAAACACTCCTCCAAACAATCCAGCAAAGACTCCAAACTCTCCAAAAACTACTCCAAACACTCGAAACACGCCTCCAAACACTCCAAATACTCCTCCAGACACTACTAACACTGTTCCAAACACTGCAAACAATCATCCAAAAACTCCAAACACTCCATCACTCCAAACACTCCAAACACTCCTCCAAACACTCCAAACACTCCTCCAAACACTCGAAACACTCCAAACACTGCTCCAAACACTCCTCCAAACACTCCAAACACTTTAACCACTCCTCGAAACACTCCAAACAAACCAATAACACCCAAACCTCCAAAGTCAAAAACTCCTTAAACTGCAAACTCTTAAATCCCGCTCCAAATATTCCAAACTCTTAACCCAAATTTCCAAACTTGAAAACGCGAAACTCCATACTTCAAACGCTCCAAACTCCCAACTCATATCAGTGTTTGGATGTGTTTCTATGTGTTTTGGACTGTTTTGGAGTGTTCTGGAGCATTTTGCCGTGTTTTGGTGTGCAAAATGAGTTATGGAGTGTTTTGGGGTGTTTTGGAGTTTGGAGCTTTTGGAGTTTGGAGTATTTGGACTTTCGATATGGGACTTTTGGAGTGTTTTGAAAAGTTGTGGAGAGTTCTGGTGTGTTTTTGAGTTATGGAGTGTTTCGGAGCATTTTGTAGTGTTTTGGAGTGTTTTCGACTGTTATGGAGTATTTCGGACTGTTTTGGAATGTTTTGAAGTGTTTTGGTATGCTTTTGAGCTATGGAGTTTTTTCGAGTGTTTTGGAGTTAGGTGTTTTTGGAGTTTGGAGTTTTCAGTTTTTGGAGCTTTGACTTTTTGAAGTTTGGAGTTTTGTTTTTGGAGTTTGGAGTTTTTGGAGTTTGGAGTTTTCGGAGTGTTTTGGAGTGATTTGGAGGGTTTTGGAGTATGTTTTGGACTGTTTTGAACTGTTTTGGAGTGAGTTTTTGGAGTGTTTTTGAGTGTTTGCGAGTGCTGTGCAGTATTTGGGACTCCAAACACTCCAAACTGACCAAACACTCATCCACACACTCCAAACACTACTCCAAACACTCCATAAAATCCAACACTCCAAACATTCCAAACACTCCAAACTGTCCAAACATTCATCCACACACTCCAAACACTCATCCAAACACTCCTCCAGACATTCCAAACACTCCGAATACTACTCCAAACACACCAAACACGACTCAAAACACTCCAAACACTCGAAACACTCCAAACCCTCCAATCACTACTCCATACACTAGAAAAACCCCTCCAAACACTCCTCCAAACACTACAAGCACTCCAAACACTCCAAACACTCATCCAAACACTCCTCTAAACACTCGGAACACTACTCCAAACACTCCAAACACTCCTCCAAACACTCCTCCAAACAATCCAAACACGCCTCCAAACACTCCAAATACACCTAACTCCAATAACTCCAAAATCAAAAACTCCTTCAACTCCAAACTCCAATCTCTTAAATCCAAACTCCAGATCTCCAAACTCCTAAACCCAAATATGCTAACTTGAAAACGTCAACTCCAAACTGCAATAACTCCAAACTTCCAACTCATATCAGTGTGTTGGTGTGTTTTTATGTGTTTAGGGGTGTTCTGTAGCGTTTTGCAGTGTTTGGTGTGCAAAATGAGTTATGGAGTGTTTTGGGGTGTTTTGGAGTTAGGAGTTTTTGGAGTTTGACGTTTTTGTTGCTTGGATTTGGGAGTTTTTGGACTGTTTTGGAATGTTTTGGAATGTTTTGGCGTGTTGTGGAGTGTTTTGGTGTGTTTTTGAGTTATGGAGTGTTTTGGAGTGTCTTGGAGTATTTAGCACTGTTTTGGAGTGTTTTGGTCTGCTTTTGAGTTATGGAGATTTTTCCGAGTGTTTCGGACTGCTATGGAGTGTTTTGGAGTGAGTGTATCGCAGCGAGTGTTTTGGAGTGTTTAGCAGTTTTATGGTGTGATTATAAGTGTTTTGGAGTGTTTCGAATTGTTTTGGAGTATTTAGGACTGTTTTGGAATGCTTTGAAGTGTTTTGGTGTGCTTTTGAGTTATGGTGTTTTTTCGATTGTTTTGGAGTTGTGTTTTTGGAGTTTGGAGTTTTCCGTTTTTGGAGTTTTGACTTTTTGGAGTTTGGAGTTTTGTTTTTGGAGTTTGGAGTTTTTGGCGTTTGGAGTTTTTGGAATTTGGATTTTGGAGTTTTCGGAGTGTTTTGGAGTGATTTGCAGTGTTTTGGACTATGTTTTGGAGTGTTTTGGACTGTTTTGGAGTGAGTTCTTGGAGTGTTTTTGAGTGTTTGGGAGTGCTGTGCAGTAATTTGGACTCCAAACACTCCAAACTGTCCAAACACTCATCCACACACTCCAAACACTCCTCCAAACATTCCAAACACTCCAAACACTACTCCAAACACTCCAAACACTCCTCCAAACACTCCAAGCACTCCAAAGACACCAAAACACTCCTCCAAACACTCCAAATACTCCTCCAAACACTCCAGCAAAGATTCCAAACTCTCCAAAAACTACTCTGATGCGCTATCAATTACTCATAAAAGACTGAGAGTTAGAAGAGTAACCAAAGGCTTTTATTAACAACAGAATGGAGGTCTGCCTCGCGTGGTCTACCGGTCCATGATACTAAGGGCTGGGGAGCAGTCACCTTTATACTAGGACCTGTGGGAGGAGTCAGCCGAGGCATGTCCAGGCATGTACACAGTGGAATACAAACAGGACAAACAGGAATACAAACAGTGGTTTACCACATTCACCCCTTGTTTAAAATTGAGTCCGGTGGGGTGAAGTGTATTAAAAGTTAGTGTATTGGAGTCTCTCCGGAGGTCTTGTCTGCCGCTGTGATCGGCGTGGCGACGGCAGGGGTAGTGAAGTTTCCGGCGTCGAGTCCAGCGTAGGCTGTGGCACAGGCGTGTCGTCCTCGTAGATGTCGAGCGGGTCGCGGGGCCCAGGCCTGCCGTCTGCTGGGGCTGGATATCGGATCGTGGGGGGGGGTGGTAGTGGGTAGTGGGTTACTGCGGCCCCCGAGGGTGCAAGGTCTCTTATGGAGACTGTGTCCTCCCGCCCGTCCGGGTATGCGATGTAAGCATACTGGGGGTTGGCGTGGAGGAGGTCGACCCTCTCGACCAGGGGGTCCGTTTTATGGGTCCTCACGTGTCTTCTCAGTAGGACCGGCCCTGGGGACGTCAGCCATGGCGGTAGCGATGTCCCCGATGTGGACTTCCTTGGGAAGACAAACATTTTCTCATGCGTTAGTGGCAGTGCAGAGCAGTGACCGAATAGAGTGGAGCGCATCGGGGAGCACATCCTGCCAGCGGGAGGTTGGAAGGCCCCTAGACTTTAAGGCTAGCAGGACGGCCTTCCAAACTGTCGCATTTTCTCTTTCCACCTGTCCGTTCCCCCGGGGGTTGTAACTGGTGGTCCTGCTTGTGGCAATACCCCTAGTTAGCAGGTACTGACGGAGTTCGTCGCTCATAAACGATGAGCCCCGGTCGCTATGGATATAGCTGGGGAAGCCGAACAGGGTGAAGAGGTTGTTCAGACATTTAATGACCGTGGCACTGGTCATGTCCGGGCAGGGGAAGGCGAACGGGAAACGGGAGTACTCATCAATAATATTGAGGAAGTACACATTGCGGTCGGAGGAGGGGAGAGGCCCTTTAAAATCGATGCTCAGGCGCTCGAAGGGGCGAGTGGCTTTTATCAGGTGGGCCCTGTCTGGTCTATAAAAGTGCGGTTTGCACTCAGCACAGACTTGACAGTTCCTGGTCATGGTCCTGACCTCCTCAATAAAGTAAGGCAGGTTGCGGGCCTTGATGAAGTGGAAGAACCTGGTGACCCCCGGGTGGCAGAGGTCATTGTGGAGGGCCCGCAGTCTATCGATCTGCGCGCTGGCGCAGGTGCCACGCGATAGCGCATCCGGGGGTTCATTTAGCTTCCCGGGCCGGTACAAGATCTCGTAGTTGTAGGTGGAAAGTTCGATTCTCCACCTCAAGTTCTTGTCATTTTTGATTTTGCCCCTCTGCTTGTTGTTAAACATAAAAGCAACTGAACGCTGGTCAGTGAGCAGGGTAAATCGTTTTCCGGCCAGGTAGTGCCTCCAATGACGCACAGCCTCCACAATCGCCTGGGCCTCCTTCTCAACAGCGGAGTGTCTGGTCTCCGGGCCTTGGAGGGTTCGTGAAAAGAAGGCCACGGGTCTCCCCGCCTGATTGAGGGTAGCGGCCAGGGCAAAGTCAGACGCGTCGCTTTCCACCTGGAAGGGGATGGATTCGTCCACTGCGTGCATGGTGGCTTTGGCAATGTCCTCCTTGATACGGTGGAAGGCTAAGCGGGCCTCTGCCGTCAAGGGAAAAGAGGTGGACTTGATCAGCGGACGGGCCTTGTCCGCATAGTAGGGGACCCACTGGGCGTAATAGGAGAAAAACCCTAGGCACCTCTTCAGGGCAGTGGGGCAGTGGAAGTTCCATAAGGGGACGCATCCGGTCGGGGTCGGGGCCGATGACTCCGTGTTCCACAACACAGCCAAGGATGGCGAGGCGGTTTGTGCGGAATATGCACTTCTCCTTGTTATATGTCAGGTTTAGGAGTTGGGCGGTGCGGAGGAATTTTTCGAGGTTTGCGTCATGGTCCTGCAAGTCACGGCCACAGATGGTCACATTGTCCAGATATGGGAAAGTGGCCTGCAACGCATTTTGATCTACCATCTCCCTTTGGAAGACGGAGACCCCGTTGGTGACGCCAAAGGGAACCCTAAGGAAGTGATAGAGGCGGCCGTTTGCCTCAAAGGCAGTGTACTGGCGGTCCTCAGGGCGGATGGGGAGCTGGTGGTACGCTGATTTCAGGTCAATGGTCGAGAAGACGCGGTACTGCGCGATCTGGTTGACCATATCAGCTATACGGGGGAGTGGGTAGGCGTCCAGCAAGGTGTAGCGATTTATTGTCTGGCTGTAGTCGATGACCAGGCGCTGCTTCTCGCCGGTCTTAACGACCACAACCTGGGCTCGCCAGGGGCTGGTGCTGCCCTCAATAATCCCTTCTTTCAGGAGCCGCTCCACTTCGGTTTTAATGAAAACCCTGTCCCCGGCACTGTATCGCCTGCTCTTTGTGGCGATGGGCTTACAGTCGGGGGTGAGGTTAGCAAACAGTTGGGGGGGGTGACTCTGAGTGTGGAGAGGTTGCACCTGGTGCGCGGCGGGCAGTTTGGAAGCTGCTGGCTGCGGACTGTGAGTGGGGGTAGGGGTCCACCGTACGCCATCGTAACACTTTTAAGGTGGCACTGAAAATCTAACCCCAGCAGGACGGCAGCGCAGAGGTCAGGCAGGACCAGAAGTTTAAAATGATCGTACACGGTCCCATCTACTACGAGTGTCACCATGCAGTAGCCGCCGATGTCCGCCGACTGGGACTCGGAGGCCATAGAAATCCGCTGTTGCACAGGCAGGACTGGGAGAGAGCAACGCCGCACCGTGTTGGGGCGGATGAAGCTCTCCGTGCTCCCAGAGTCAAAAAGGCAGATTGTATCGTGACCATTTACCTTAATGTCCATTGTGGAACTGGCCAGTTGGTGCGGTCTCGCTTGGTCCAGTGTAACGGATGCCAGCGTAGGGGTCGGTGTGTCGCTGCGGGTATCAGATGAGGCGGTGTCGGGGGCCTGCTGCGTCCCGGCTGTCATCCAAGATGGCGGCGTCCATGATCCCCATGTGGCTGGAGGCGTCCAAAATGGCTGCTGTACCGGTGATTCGCACATGGCCGGGGAGGTCCAAGATGGCGGCCCGCATGGCCCACACGCGGCGCTGCTGGGGTTCGGGGTGGCTTTGGCCCTGCAGACGCTAGCGTAGTGTCCCTTCTTCCCGCAGCCCGAGCAGATCGCGTTTTTCGCTGGGCAGCGCGCTCTGGGGTGTTTTGCCTGGCCACAGAAGTAGCATTTCTGGCCTTGGGGCACTGCTGTCTGGCCTTGGGACACTGCTGCGGTAGTTGGGCCGTTGTTGGGGTGTGGCTGGGGTGGCACGGCGCTATGAGGCGGTCCTACCGTGTCCCAGGCTGTCATTCCCCGCGGCGTCCACGGTGCAGAGGAGTAGGCATCCATGCCCTGGTAGGCTGCATCCAACGATAGTGCGAGTTCAGAGGCCTTGTTGAGGTCGAGGTTACTCTGCTCCAACAGTCGCTGTCGTGTGTAATTGGATCTGTGGCCCGCTACAAAAGCGTCCCGGATAAGTTCCTCTGTGTATACGGCGGCCTTTACATCCTTACAACCACAGGCCCGGCCAAGCACAGACAGTGCCTGAAGGTATTCCACGGTCGATTCCCCAGGTTGTTGTTTACGACTCCCCAGGAGGTGCCTGGCGTACACTTCGTTCACTGGGCGCGTGTACTGGTCCTTGAGGAGCTTGATAGCATCCGCGTACGAGGTCGCGTCTTGGATGACCGAGTACACTCGGTGGTTCACTTTGGAGGTCAGGACATCCAGTTTGTCCTCGTCCGATTTGATTGCTTCGGAGGCGGTCAGGAATTTTTCGAAACACTTAAGCCAGTGAGTAAACTTGGTGGATGAGTCCGCCTCCCGATGATCTAAGTCCAGGCATGCTGGTGTGAGGATCTTCTCCATTATAAAAATGTTGTTAATAAAATTGATGCGCTATCAATTACTCATAAAAGACTGAGAGTTAGAAGAGTAACCAAAGGCTTTTATTAACAACAGAATGGAGGTCTGCCTCGCGTGGTCGACCGGTCCATGATACTAAGGGCTGGGGAGCAGTCACCTTTATACTAGGACCTGTGGGAGGAGTCAGCCGAGGCATGTCCAGGCATGTACACAGTGGAATACAAACAGGACAAACAGGAATACAAACAGTGGTTTACCACATACTCCAAACACTGCAAACACTCCTCCAAACACACCAAACACTCGTCCATACACTCCAAACAGTCCAAACACGCCATCACTCCAAACACTCCTCCAAACACTCCAACACTCCAAACGCTCCAAACACTACTCCAAACACTCCAAAATCTCCAACACTCCAAACACTCCAAACACTCCAGACTGTCCAAACACTCATCCACACACTCCAAATACTCCTCCAAACACTCCACCAAACACTCCAACACTCCAAACTCTCCAAAGACTACTCCAAACACTCCAAATACTCCTCCAGACACTACTAACACTGCTCCAAACACAGCAAACAATTCTCCAAAAGCTCCAAACACTACTCCATACACTCCAAACACTCCAACACTCCAAACACTCCAAACTCTCCTCCAAACACTCCAAACACTACTCCAAACACTCCAAAATCTCCAACACTCCAAACACTCCGAACACTCCAGACTGTCCAAACACTCATCCACACACTCCAAATACTCCTCCAAACACTCCACCAAACACTCCAAACTCTCCAAAAACTACTCCAAGCACTCCAAACACTCCAAACACTCCTCCATACACTCCAAACAGTCCAAACACTCCATCACTCCAAACACTCCAAACACTCCAACACTCCAAACACTCCAAACTCTCCTCCAAACACTCCAAATACTCCTCCAAACACTCCAAACACTCCTCCAAAAACTCCAAACAATCAATCACTCCAAACACTCCAAACACTCCTCCAACACTCCAAACACTCCAAACTCTCCTCCAAACACTCCAAACACTCCTCCAAACACTCCAAACACTCCTCCAAAAACTCCAAACAATCAATCACTCCAAACACTCCAAACACTCGTCCACACACTCCGAACACTCCTCCAAACAGTGCAAGCACTCCTCCAAACACTCCAAACACTCCAACACTCCAAACACTCCTCGAAACACTCCAAACAATTCAAAAACACCTAACTCCAAACCTCCTAAATCAAAAACACTTTAAACTGCAATCTCTTAAATCCCGCTCCAAATACTCCAAACTCCTAAACCCAAATTTCCAATCTTGAAAACGCGAAACTCCAAACTTCAAAAACTCCAAACTCCCAATTCATATCAGCGTTTCGGTGTGTTTCTATGTGTTTTGGACTGTTTTGGAGTGTTCTGGAGCATTTTGCCGTGTTTTGGTGTGCATAATTGGTTATGGAGTGTTTTGGGGTGTTTTGGAGTTTGGATTTTTTGGAGTTTGGAGTTTTTGGAGTTTGGATATGGGAGTTTTGGAGTGTTTTGAAATGTTGTGGAGAGCTCTGGTGTATTTTTGAGTTATGGAGTGTTTCTGAGCAATTTGTAGTGTTTTGGAGTGTTTTGGACTGTAATGGAGTGTTTTGGAGTGAGTGTATAGCAGCGAGTGTTTTGGAGTGTTTTGCAGTTTTATGGTGTGATTATAAGTGTTTTGGAGTGTTTCGAATTGTTTTGGAGTATTTAGGACTGTTTTGGAATGTTTTGAAGTGTTTTGGTATGCTTTTGTGTTATGGAGTTCTTTCGAGTGTTTTCTAGTTTGATGTTTTTGGAGTTTGGAGTTTTCAGTTTTTGGAGTTTTGACTTTTTGGAGTTTGGAGTTTTGTTTTTGGAGTGTGGAGTTTTTGGCGTTTGGAGTTTTTGGAATTTGGATTTTGGAGTTTTCGGAGTGTTTTGGAGTGATTTGCAGTGTTTTGGAGTATGTTTTGGATTGTTTTGAACTGTATTGGAGTGAGTTTTTGGAGTGTTTTTGAGTGTTTGGGAGTGCTGTGCAGTATTTGGGACTCCAAACACTCCAAACTGACCAAACACTCATCCACACACTCCAAACACTCCTCCAAACACTCCTCCAAACATTCCAAACACTCCAAACACCCCTCCAAACACTCCGGCAAAGACTCCAAACTCTCCAAAAACTACTCCAAACACTCGAAACACGCCTCCAAACACTCCAAATACTCCTCCAGACACTACTAACACTGCTCCAAACATTGCAAACAATCATCCAAACGCTCCAAACACTACTCCAAACACTCCAAACACTCCAACACTCCAAACACTCCAAACTCTCCTCCAAACACTCCAAACACTCCAAACACTCCTCCAAAAACTCCAAACACTCCATCACTCCAAACACTCCAAACACTCCTCCAAACACTCCAAACACTCCTCCAAACACTCGAAACACTCCAAACACTGCTCCAAACACTCCTCCAAAAACTCCAAACGCTCCATCACTCCAAACACTCCAAACACTCATCCAAACACACCAAACACTTTAACCACTCCTCGAAACACTCCAAACAATCCAATAACACCCAAACCTCCAAAATCAAAAACTCCTTAAACTGCAAACTCTTAAATCCCGCTCCAAATATTCCAAACTCTTAACCCAAATTTCCAAACTTGAAAACGTGAAACTCCAAACTTCAAACACTCCAAACTCCCAACTCATACCGGTGTTTGGATGTGTTTCTATGTGTTTTGGAGTGTTCTGGAGCATTTTGCCGTGTTTTGGTGTGCAAAATGAGTTATGGAGTGTTTTGGGGTGTTTTGGAGATTGGAGTTTTTGGAGTTTGGAGTATTTGGAGTTTGGTTATGGGACTTTTGGAGTGTTTTGAAATGTTGTGGAGAGTCCTGGTGTGTTTTTGAGTTTTGGAGTGTTTCGGAGCATTTTGTAGTGTTTTGGAGTGTTTTGGACTGTTATGGAGTATTTCGGACTGTTTTGGAATGTTTTGAAGTGTTTTGGTATGCTTTTGAGCTATGGAGTATTTCGAGTGTTTTGGAGTTAGGTGTTTTTGGAGTTTGGAGTTTTCAGTTTTTGGAGCTTTGACTTTTTGAAGTTTGGAGTTTTGTTTTTGGAGTTTGGAGTTTTTGGAGTTTGGAGTTATTGGAGTGTTTTGGAGTGATTTGGAGGGTTTTGGAGTATGTTTTGGACTGTTTTGAACTGTTTTGGAGTGAGTTTTTGGAGTGTTTTTGAGTGTTTGCGAGTGCTGTGCAGTATTTGGGACTCCAAACACTCCAAACTGCCCAAACACTCATCCACACACTCCAAACACTCCTCCAAACACTCCTCCAAACATTCCAAAGACTCCAAACACTACTCCAAAAAATCCAACACTCCAAACATTCCAAACACTCCAAACTGTCCAAACATTCATCCACACACTCCAAACACTCCTCCAAACACTCCTCCAAACATTCCAAACACTCCGAATACTACTCCAAACACACCAAACACGACTCAAAACACTCCAAACACTCGAAACACTCCAAACACTCCAATCACTACTCCATACAGTAGAAAAACTCCTCCAAACACTCCTCCAAACACTACAAGCACTCCAAACACTCCAAACACTCATCCAAACACTCCTCTAAACACTCGAAACACTACTCCAAACACTCCAAACACTCCTCCAAACAATCCAAACACGCCTCCAAACACTCCAAATACACCTAACTCCAATAACTCCAAAATCAAAAACTCCGTCAACTCCAAACTCCAATCTCTTAAATCCAAACTCCAAATCTCCAAACTCCTAAACCCAAATATGCTAACTTGAAAACGCCAACTCCAAACTGCAATAACGCCAAACTTCCAACTCATAACAGTGTTTTGGTGTGTTTTTATGTGTTTAGGGGTGTTCTGTAGCGTTTTGCAGTGTTTGGTGTGCAAAATGAGTTATGGAGTGTTTTGGGGTGTTTTGGAGTTAGGAGTTTTTGGAATTTGTCGTTTTTGTTGCTTGGAGTTGGGAGTTTTTGGACTGTTTTGGAATGTTTTGGAATGTTTTGGCGTGTTGTGGAGTGTTTTGGTGCGTTTTGAGTTATGGAGTGTTTTGGAGTGTCTTGGAGTATTTTGGAGTGTTTTGGACTGTTATGAAGTGTTTTGGCGTGAGTGTATAGCAGCGAGTGTTTTGGAGTGTTTTGCAGTTTTCTGGTGTGTTCTTGAGTGTTTTGGAGTGGTTCGAATTGTTTTGGAGTATTTAGCACTGTTTTGGAGTGTTTTGGTCTGCTTTTGAGTTATGGAGTTTTTTCCGAGTGTTTCGGACTGCTATGGAGTGTTTTGGAGTGAGTGTATAGCAGCGAGTGTTTTGGAGTGTTTAGCAGTTTTATGGTGTGATTATGAGTGTTTTGGAGTGTTTCGAATTGTTTTGGAGTATTTAGGACTGTTTTGGAATGTTTTGAAGTGTTTTGGTGTGCTTTTGAGTTATGGTGTTTTTTCAAGTGTTTTGGAGTTGTGTTTTTGGAGTTTGGAGTTTTCAGTTTTTGGAGTTCTAACTTTTTGGAGTTTGGAGTTTTGTTTTTGGAGTTTGGAGTTTTTGGCGTTTGAAGTTTTTGGAATTTGGATTTTGGAGTTTTCGGAGTGTTTTGGAGTGATTTGCAGTGTTTTGGAGTATGTTTTGGACTGTTTTGAACTGTATTGGAGTGAGTTTTTGGAGTGTTTTTGAGTGTTTGGGAGTGCTGTGCAGTATTTGGGACTCCAAACACTCCAAAATGACCAAACACTCATCCACACACTCCAAACACTCCTCCAAACACTCCTCCAAACATTCCAAACACTCCAAACACCCCTCCAAACACTCCAGCAAAGACTCCAAACTCTCCATAAACTACTCCAAACACTCGAAACACGCCTCCAAACACTCCAAATACTCCTCCAGACACTACTAGCACTGCTCCAAACACTGCAAACAATCATCCAAACGCTCCAAACACTACTCCAAACACTCCAAACACTCCAACACTCCAAACACTCCAAACTCTCCTCCAAACACTCCAAACACTCCCCCAAACACTCGAAACACTCCAAACACTCCTCCAAACACTCCTCCAAAAACTCCAAACACTCCATCACTCCAGCACTCCAAACACTCCTCCAAACACTCCAAACACTCCAAACACTTCAACCACTCCTCGAAACACTCCAAACAATCCAAAAACACCTAAATCCAAACCTCCAAAATCAAAAACTCCTTAAACTGCAAACACTCCAAACACTCCTCCAAACATTCCAAACACTCCAAACACTACTCCAAACACTCCAAAAACTCCAACACTCCAAACACTCCAAACTGTCCAAACACTCATTCACACACTCCAAATACTCCTCCAAACACACCACCAAACACTCCAAACTCTCCAAAAGCTACTCCAAACACTCCTCCAAACACACCAAAAACTCCTCCATACACTCCAAACAGTCCAAACACTCCATCACTCCAAACACTCCTCCAAACACTCCAACACTCCAAACAGTACTAACACTGCTCCAAACACTGCAAACTATCCTCCAAATGCTTCAAACACTACTCCAAACACTCCAAACACTCCAACACTCCAAACACTCCAAACTCTCCTCCAAACACTCCAAACAACCCTCCAAACACTCCAAACACTCCTCCAAAAATTCCAAACACTCCATCACCCCAAACACTCCAAACACTCCTGCAAACACTCCAAACACTCCAAAGACTTCAACCACTCTTCGAAACACTCCAAACAATCCAAAAACACCCAAACCTCCAAAAGCAAAAACTCCTTAATCTGCAAACTCAAATCCCGCTCCAAATACTCCAAACTCCTAAACCCACATTTCCAAACTTGAAAACGCGAAACTCCATACTTCAAACACCACAAAATCCCAGCTCAAATCTGTGTTTGGGTGTGTTTCTATATGTTTTGGACTGTTTTGGAGTGTTCTGGAGCATTTTGCCGTGTTTAATGTGCAAAATGAGTTATGGAGTGTTTTGGAGTGTATCGAATTGCTTTGGGGTATTTAGGACTGTTTTGGAATGTTTTGAAGTGTTTTGGTATGCTTTTGAGGTATGGAGTTGTTTCGAGTGTTTTGGAGTTAGATGTTTTTGGAGTTTGGAGTTTTGTTTTTGGAATTTGGATTTTGGAGTTTTCTGAGTGCTTTGGAGTGATTTGGAGTGTTTTGGAGTATGTTTTGGACTGTTTTGAACTGTTTTGGAGTGAGTTTTTGGAGTGTTTTTGAGTGTTTGGGAGTGCTGTGCAGTATTTATGACTCCAAACACTCCAAACTGACCAAAAACTCATCCACACACTCCAAACACTCCTCCAAACATTCCAAAGACTCCAAACACTACTCCAAACACTCCAAAAACTCCAACACTCCAAACATTCCAAACACACCAAACACGACTCAAAACACTCCAAACACTCGAAACACTCCAAACACTCCAATCACTAATCCAGACACTAGAGAAACTCTTCCAAACACTCCTCCAAACACTACAAGCACTCCAAACATTCCAAACACTCCTCCAAATACTCCGCTAAACACTCCAACCATTACTCCAAACACTCCAAACACTCCTCCAAACACTCCAAACACACCTCCAAACACTCCAAATACACCTAACTCCAATAACTCCAAAATCAAAAACTCCTTCAACTCGAAACTCCAATCTCTTAAATCTAAACTCCAGAAACTCCAAACTCCTAAACCCAAATTTGCTAACTTGAAAACGCCAACTCTAAACTGCAAAAACTCCAAACTTCCAACTCATACCAATGTTTTGGTGTGTTTTTTTGTGTTTAGGGGTGTTCTGTAGCGTTTTGCAGTGTTTGGTGTTCAAAATGAGTTATGGAGTGATTTGGGGTGTTTTGGAGTTAGGAGTTTTTGGAGTTTGACGTTTTTGTTGCTTCGATTTGGGAGTTTTTGGACTGTTTTGGAATGTTTTGGATAGCTTTAGTGTGTTGTGGAGTGTTTTTGAGTTATGGAGTGTTTTGGAGTGTCTTGGAGTATTTTGGAGTGTTTTGGACTGTTATGAAGTGTTTTGGCGTGAGTGTATAGCAGCGTGTGTTTTGGAGTGTTTTGCAGTCTTCTGGTGTGTTCTTGAGTGTTTTGGAGTGGATCGAATTGTTTTGGAGTATTTAGCACTGTTTTGGAGTGTTTTGTTCTGCTTTTGAGTTATGGAGTTTTTTCCGAGTGTTTCCGACTGCTATGGAGTGTTTTGGAGTGAGTTTATTGCAGTGAGGGTTTAGGAGTGTTTAGCAGTTTTATGGTGTGATTATGAGTGTTTTGGAGTGTTTCGAATTGTTTTGGAGTATTTAGGACTGTTTTGGAATGTTTGGAAGTGTTTTGGTGTGCTTTTGAGTTATTGTGTTTTTTCGAGTGTTTTGGAGTTGTGTTTTTGGAGTTTGGAGTTTTCAGTTTTTGGAGTTTGGAGTTTTTGGAATTTGGATTTTGGAGTTTTCGGAGTGTTTTGGAGTGATTTGCAGTGTCTTGGAGTATGTTTTGGACTGTTTTGGAGTGAGTTTTTGGAGTACTTTTGAGTGTTTGGTAGTGCTGTGCACAATATAGGGCTCCAAACACTCCAAGCTGTCCAAACACTCATCCACACACTCCAAACAGTCCTCCAAACATTCCAAACACTCCAAACACTACTCCAAACACTCCAAAAACTCCAACACTCCAAACACTCCAAACTGTCCAAACACTCATCCACACACTCGAAATACTCCTCCAAACACTCCACCAAACACTCCAAACTCGCCAAAAACTACTCCAAACAGTCCAAACACTCCTCCAAGCACAACAAACACTCCTCCAAACACTGCAACACTCCAAACTCTCCAAAGCCTACTCCAAATACTCCTCCAGACACTACTAATACTGCTCCAAACACTGCAAACAATCCTCCAAACGCTCCAAACACTACTCCAAACACTCCAAACACTCCAACACTCCAAACACTCCAAACTCTCCTCCAAACACTCCAAACACTCCTGCAAACACTCCAAACACTCCATCACTCCAAACACTCCTCCAAACACTCGAAACACTCCCCCAAACACTCGAAACACTCCAAACACTCCTCCAAACACTCCTCCAAAAACTCCAAACACTCCATCACTCCAGCACTCTAAACAATCCTCCAAACACTCCAAACACTTCAACCACTCCTCGAAACACTCCAAACAATCCAAAAACACCTAAATCCAAACCTCCAAAATCAAAAACTCCTTAAACTGCAAACTCTTAAATCCCGCTCCAAATACTCCAAACTCCTCAACCCAAATTATCAAACTTGAAACGCGAAACTCCAAACTTCAAAAACGCCAAACCCCCAACTCATATCAGTGTTCCGGTGTGTTTTGGATTGTTTGGAATGTTCTGGAGCGTTTTGCCGTGTTATGTTGTGTTTTGGTGTGCAAAATGAGTTATGGAGTGCTTTGGGGTGTTTTGGAGTTAGGAGTTTTTGGAGTTTGGAGTTTTTGGAATTTGGATATTGGAGTTTTCCGCAGTGTTTTGGAGTGATTTGCAGTGTTTTGGACTATGTTTTGGAGTGTTTTGGACTGTTTTGGAGTGAGTTCTTGGAGTGTTTTTGAGTGTTTGGGAGTGCTGTGCAGTATTTGGACTCCAAACACTCCAAACTGTCCAAACACTCATCCACACACTCCAAACACTCCTCCAAACATTCCAAACACTCCAAACACTCCTCCAAACACTCCAAGCACTCCAAAGACACCAAAACACTCCTCCAAACACTCCAAACACTCCTCCAAACACTCCAGCAAAGATTCCAAACTCTCCAAAAACTACTCCAAGCACTCCAAACACTCCTCCAAACACACCAAACACTCCTCCATACACTCCAAACAGTCCAAACACTCCATCACTCCAAACACTCCAAACACTCCAACACTGCAAACACTCCAAACTCTCCTCCAAACACTCCAAACACTACTCCAAACACTCCAAAATCTCCAACACTCCAAACACTCCGAACACTCCAGACTGTCCAAACACTCATCCACACACTCCAAATACTCCTCCAAACACTCCTCCAAACACACCAAACACTCCTCCATACACTCCAAACAGTCCTAAACACTCCATCACTCCAAACACTCCTCCAAACACTCCAACACTCCAAACTCTCCAAAGACTACTCCAAACACTCCAAATACTCCTGCAGACACGACTAACACTGCTCCAAACACTGCAAACAATTCTCCAAAAGCTCCAAACACTACTCCAAACACTCCAAACACTCCAACACTCCAAACACTCCAAACTCTCCTCCAAACACTCCAAACACTACTCCAAACACTCCAAAATCTCCAACACTCCAAACACTCCGAACACTCCAGACTGTCCAAACACTCATCCACGCACTCCAAATACTCCTCCAAACACTCCACCAAACACTCCAAACTCTCCAAAAACTAATCCAAACTCTCCAAAAACTAATCCAAACACACCAAACACTCCTCCATACACTCCAAACAGTCCTAAACACTCCATCACTCCAAACACTCCTCCAAACACTCCAACACTCCAAACTCTCCAAAGACTACTCCAAACACTCCAAATACTCCTCCAGACACTACTAACACTGCTCCAAACATTGCAAACAATTCTCCAAAAGCTCCAAACACTACTCCAAACACTCCAAACACTCCAACACTCCAAACACTCCAAACTCTCCTCCAAACACTCCAAACACTACTCCAAACACTCCAAAATCTCCAGCACTCCAAACACTCCGAACACTCCAGACTGTCCAAACACTCATCCACACACTCCAAATAATCCTCCAAACACTCCACCAAACACTCCAAACTCTCCAAAAACTACTCCAAGCACTCCAAACACTCCTCCAAACACACCAAACACTCCTCCATACACTCCAAACAGTCCAAACACTCCATCACTCCAAACACTCCAAACACTCCAACACTGCAAACAATCCAAACTCTCCTCCAAACACTCCAAACACTCCTCCAAAAACTCCAAACAATCAATCACTCCAAACACTCCAAACACTCCTCCAACACTCCAAACACTCCAAACTCTCCTCCAAACACTCCAAACACTCCTCCAAACACTCCAAACACTCCTCCAAAAACTCCAAACAATCAATCAAACCAAACACTCCAAACACTCGTCCACACACTCCGAACACTCCTCCAAACAGTGCAAGCACTCCTCCAAACACTCCAAACACTCCAAAAGTCCAAACACTCCTCGAAACACTCCAAACAATCCAAAAACACCTAATTCCAAACCTCCAAAATCAAAAACACTTTAAACTGCAATCTCTTAAATCCCGCTCCAAATACTCCAAACTCCTAAACCCAAATTTCCAAACTTGAAAACGCGAAACTCCAAACTTCAAAAACACCAAACTCCCAATTCATATCAGCGTTTCGGTGTGTTTCTATGTGTTTTGGACTGTTTTGGAGTGTTCTGGAGCATTTTGCCGTGTTTTGGTGTGTTATGGAGTTCTTTCGAGTGTTTTCTAGTTTGATGTTTTTGGAGTTTGGAGTTTTCAGTTTTTGGAGTTTTGACTTTTTGGAGTTTGGAGTTTTGTTTTTGGAGTTTGGAGTTTTTGGCGTTTGGAATTTTTGGAATTTGGATTTTGGAGTTTTCGGAGTGTTTTGGAGTGATTTGCATTGTTTTGGTGTGTTATGGAGTTTTTTCGAGTGTTTTGGAGTTAGGTGTTTTTGGAGTTTGGAGTTTTCAGTTTTTGGAGCTTTGACTTTTTGAAGTTTGGAGTTTTGTTTTTGGAGTTTGGAGTTTTTGGAGTTTGGAGTTTTCGGAGTGTTTTGGAGTGATTTGGAGGGTTTTGGAGTATGTTTTGGACTGTTTTGAACTGTTTTGGAGTGAGTTTTTGGAGTGTTTTTGAGTGTTTGCGAGTGCTGTGCAGTATTTGGGACTCCAAACACTCCAAACTGACCAAACACTCATCCACACACTCCAAACACTCCTCCAAACACTCCTCCAAACATTCCAAAGACTCCAAACACTACTCCAAACACTCCATAAAATCCAACACTCCAAACATTCCAAACACTCCAAACTGTCCAAACATTCATCCACACACTCCAAACACTCATCCAAACACTCCTCCAAACATTCCAAACACTCCGAATACTACTCCAAACACACCAAACACGACTCAAAACACTCCAAACACTCGAAACACTCCAAACACTCCAATCACTACTCCATACACTAGAAAACCCCCTCCAAACACTCCTCCAAACACTACAAGCACTCCAAACACTCCAAACACTCATCCAAACACTCCTCTAAACACTCGGAACACTACTCCAAACACTCCAAACACTCCTCCAAACACTCCTCCAAACAATCCAAACACGCCTCCAAACACTCCAAATACACCTAACTCCAATAACTCCAAAATCAAAAACTCCTTCAACTCCAAACTCCAATCTCTTAAATCCAAACTCCAGATCTCCAAACTCCTAAACCCAAATATGCTAACTTGAAAACGCCAACTCCAAACTGCAATAACTCCAAACTTCCAACTCATATCAGTGTGTTGGTGTGTTTTTATGTGTTTAGGGGTGTTCTGTAGCGTTTTGCAGTGTTTGCTGTGCAAAATGAGTTATGGAGTGTTTTGGGGTGTTTTGGAGTTAGGAGTTTTTGGAGTTTGACGTTTTTGTTGCTTGGATTTGGGAGTTTTTGGACTGTTTTGGAATGTTTTGGAATGTTTTGGCGTGTTGTGGAGTGTTTTGGTGTGTTTTTGAGTTATGGAGTGTTTTGGAGTGTCTTGGAATATTTAGCACTGTTTTGGAGTGTTTTGGTCTGCTTTTGAGTTATGGAGTTTTTTCCGAGTGTTTCGGACTGCTATGGAGTGTTTTGGACTGAGTGTATAGCAGCGAGTGTTTTGGAGTGTTTAGCAGTTTTATGGTGTGATTATAAGTGTTTTGGAGTGTTTCGAATTGTTTTGGAGTATTTAGGACTGTTTTGGAATGCTTTGAAGTGTTTTGGTGTGCTTTTGAGTTATGGTGTTTTTTCGAGTGTTTTGGAGTTGTGTTTTTGGAGTTTGGAGTTTTCCGTTTTTGGAGTTTTGACTTTTTGGAGTTTGGAGTTTTGTTTTTGGAGTTTGGAGTTTTTGGCGTTTGGAGTTTTTGGAATTTGGATTTTGGAGTTTTCGGAGTGTTTTGGAGTGATTTGCAGTGTTTTGGACTATGTTTTGGAGTGTTTTGGACTGTTTTGGAGTGAGTTCTTGGAGTGTTTTTGAGTGTTTGGGAGTGCTGTGCAGTAATTTGGACTCCAAACACTCCAAACTGTCCAAACACTCATCCACACACTCCAAACACTCCTCCAAACATTCCAAACACTCCAAACACTACTCCAAACACTCCAAACACTCCTCCAAACACTCCAAGCACTCCAAAGACACCAAAACACTCCTCCAAACACTCCAAATACTCCTCCAAACACTCCAGCAAAGATTCCAAACTCTCCAAAAACTACTCTGATGCGCTATCAATTACTCATAAAAGACTGAGAGTTAGAAGAGTAACCAAAGGCTTTTATTAACAACAGAATGGAGGTCTGCCTCGCGTGGTCGACCGGTCCATGATACTAAGGGCTGGGGAGCAGTCACCTTTATACTAGGACCTGTGGGAGGAGTCAGCCGAGGCATGTCCAGGCATGTACACAGTGGAATACAAACAGGACAAACAGGAATACAAACAGTGGTTTACCACATTCACCCCTTGTTTAAAATTGAGTCCGGCGGGCTGAAGTGTATTAAAAGTTAGTGTATTGGAGTCTCTCCGGAGGTCTTGTCTGCCGCTGTGATCTGCGTGGCGACGGCAGGGGTAGTGAAGTTTCCGGCGTCGAGTCCAGCGTAGGCTGTGGCACAGGCGTGTCGTCCTCGTAGATGTCGAGCGGGTCGCGGGGCCCAGGCCTGCCATCTGCTGGGGCTGGATATCGGATCGTTGGGGGGGGTGGTAGTGGGTAGTGGGTTACTGCGGCCCCCGAGGGTGCAAGGTCTCTTATGGAGACTGTGTCCTCCCGCCCGTCCGGGTATGCGATGTAAGCATACTGGGGGTTGGCGTGGAGGAGGTCGACCCTCTCGACCAGGGGGTCCGTTTTATGGGTCCTCACGTGTCTTCTCAGTAGGACCGGCCCTGGGGACGTCAGCCATGGCGGTAGCGATGTCCCCGATGTGGACTTCCTTGGGAAGACAAACATTTTCTCATGAGGGGTGGCGTTAGTGGCAGTGCAGAGCAGTGACCGAATAGAGTGGAGCGCATCGGGGAGCACATCCTGCCAGCGGGAGGTTGGAAGGCCCCTAGACTTTAAGGCTAGCAGGACGGCCTTCCAAACTGTCACATTTTCTCTTTCCACCTGTCCGTTCCCCCGGGGGTTGTAACTGGTGGTCCTGCTTGTGGCAATACCCCTAGTTAGCAGGTACTGACGGAGTTCGTCGCTCATAAACGATGAGCCCCGGTCGCTATGGATATAGCTGGGGAAGCCGAACAGGGTGAAGAGGTTGTTCAGACATTTAATGACCGTGGCACTGGTCATGTCCGGGCAGGGGAAGGCGAACGGGAAACGGGAGTACTCATCAATAATATTGAGGAAGTACACATTGCGGTCGGAGGAGGGGAGAGGCCCTTTAAAATCGACGCTCAGGCGCTCGAAGGGGCGAGTGGCTTTTATCAGGTGGGCCCTGTCTGGTCTATAAAAGTGCGGTTTGCACTCAGCACAGACTTGGCAGTTCCTGGTCATGGTCCTGACCTCCTCAATAGAGTAAGGCAGGTTGTGGGCCTTGATGAAGTGGAAGAACCTGGTGACCCCCGGGTGGCAGAGGTCATTGTGGAGGGCCCGCAGTCTATCGATCTGCGCGCTGGCGCAGGTGCCACGCGATAGCGCATCCGGGGGTTCATTTAGCTTCCCGGGCCGGTACAAGATCTCGTAGTTGTAGGTGGAAAGTTCGATTCTCCACCTCAAGTTCTTGTCATTTTTGATTTTGCCCCTCTGCTTGTTGTTAAACATAAAAGCAACTGAACGCTGGTCAGTGAGCAGGGTAAATCGTTTTCCGGCCAGGTAGTGCCTCCAATGACGCACAGCCTCCACAATCGCCTGGGCCTCCTTCTCAACAGCGGAGTGTCTGGTCTCCGGGCCTTGGAGGGTTCGTGAAAAGAAGGCCACGGGTCTCCCCGCCTGATTGAGGGTAGCGGCCAGGGCAAAGTCAGACGCGTCGCTTTCCACCTGGAAGGGGATGGATTCGTCCACTGCGTGCATGGTGGCTTTGGCAATGTCCTCCTTGATACGGTGGAAGGCTAAGCGGGCCTCTGCCGTCAAGGGAAAAGAGGTGGACTTGATCAGCGGACGGGCCTTGTCCGCATAGTAGGGGACCCACTGGGCGTAATAGGAGAAAAACCCTAGGCACCTCTTCAGGGCCTTCAGGCAGTGGGGCAGTGGAAGTTCCATAAGGGGACACATCCGGTCGGGGTCGGGGCCGATGACTCCGTGTTCCACAACACAGCCAAGGATGGCGAGGCGGTTTGTGCGGAATATGCACTTCTCCTTGTTATATGTCAGGTTTAGGAGTTGGGCGGTGCGGAGGAATTTTTCGAGGTTTGCGTCATGGTCCTGCAAGTCACGGCCGCAGATGGTCACATTGTCCAGATATGGGAAAGTGGCCTGCAACGCATTTTGATCTACCATCCGGTCCATCTCCCTTTGGAAGACGGAGACCCCGTTGGTGACGCCAAAGGGAACCCTAAGGAAGTGATAGAGGCGGCCGTTTGCCTCAAAGGCAGTGTACTGGCGGTCCTCAGGGCGGATGGGGAGCTGGTGGTACGCTGATTTCAGGTCAATGGTCGAGAAGACGCGGTACTGCGCGATCTGGTTGACCATATCAGCTATACGGGGGAGTGGGTAGGCATCCAGCAAGGTGTAGCGATTTATTGTCTGGCTGTAGTCGATGACCAGGCGCTGCTTCTCGCCGGTCTTAACGACCACAACCTGGGCTCGCCAGGGGCTGGTGCTGCCCTCAATAATCCCTTCTTTCAGGAGCCGCTCCACTTCGGTTTTAATGAAAACCCTGTCCCCGGCACTGTATCGCCTGCTCTTTGTGGCGATGGGCTTACAGTCGGGGGTGAGGTTAGCAAACAGTTGGGGGGGGTGACTCTGAGTGTGGAGAGGTTGCACCTGGTGTGCGGCGGGCAGTTTGGAAGCTGCTGGCTGCGGACTGTGAGTGGGGGTAGGGGTCCACCGTACGCCATCGTAACACTTTTAAGGTGGCACTGAAAATCTAACCCCAGCAGGACGGCAGCGCAGAGGTCAGGCAGGACCAGAAGTTTAAAATGATCGTACACGGTCCCGTCTACTATGAGTGTCACCCCGCAGTGGCCGCCGATGTCCGCCGACAGGGACTCGGAGGCCATAGAAATCCGCTGTTGCGCAGGCAGGACTGGGAGAGAGCAACGCCGCACCGTGTTGGGGTGGATGAAGCTCTCCGTGCTCCCAGAGTCAAAAAGGCAGATTGTATCGTGACCATTTACCTTAATGTCCATTGTGGAACTGGCCAGTTGGTGCGGTCTCGCTTGGTCCAGTGTAACGGATGCCAGCGTAGGGGTCGGTGTGTCGCTGCGGGTATCAGATGAGGCGGTGTCGGGGGCCTGCTGCGTCCCGGCTGTCATCCAAGATGGCGGCGTCCATGATCCCCATGTGGCTGGAGGCGTCCAAAATGGCTGCTGTACCGGTGATTCGCACATGGCCGGGGAGGTCCAAGATGGCGGCCCGCATGGCCCACACGCGGCGCTGCTGGGGTTCGGGGTGGCTTTGGCCCTGCAGACGCTAGCGTAGTGTCCCTTCTTCCCGCAGCCCGAGCAGATCGCGTTTTTCGCCGGGCAGCGCGCTCTGGGGTATTTTGCCTGGCCACAGAAGTAGCATTTCTGGCCTTGGGGCACTGCTGTCTGGCCTTGGGACACTGCTGCGGTAGTTGGGCCGTTGTTGGGGTGTGGCTGGGGTGGCACGGCGCTATGAGGCGGTCCTACCGTGTCCCAGGCTGTCATTCCCCATGGCGTCCACGGTGCAGAGGAGTAGGCATCCATGCCCTGGTAGGCTGCATCCAACGATAGTGCGAGTTCAGAGGCCTTGTTGAGGTCGAGGTTACTCTGCTCCAACAGTCGCTGTCGTGTGTAATTGGATCTGTGGCCCGCTACAAAAGCGTCCCGGATAAGTTCCTCTGTGTATACGGCGGCCTTTACATCCTTACAACCACAGGCCCGGCCAAGCACAGACAGTGCCTGAAGGTATTCCACGGTCGATTCCCCAGGTTGTTGTTTACGACTCCCCAGGAGGTGCCTGGCGTACACTTCGTTCACTGGACGCGTGTACTGGTCCTTGAGGAGCTTGATAGCATCCGCGTACGAGGTCGCGTCTTGGATGACCGAGTACACTCGGTGGTTCACTTTGGAGGTCAGGACATCCAGTTTTTCCTCGTCCGATTTGATTGCTTCGGAGGCGGTCAGGAATTTTTCGAAACACTTAAGCCAGTGAGTAAACTTGGTGGATGAGTCCGCCTCCCGATGATCTAAGTCCAGGCATGCTGGTGTGAGGATCTTCTCCATTATAAAAATGTTGTTAATAAAATTGATGCGCTATCAATTACTCATAAAAGACTGAGAGTTAGAAGAGTAACCAAAGGCTTTTATTAACAACAGAATGGAGGTCTGCCTCGCGTGGTCGACCGGTCCATGATACTAAGGGCTGGGGAGCAGTCACCTTTATACTAGGACCTGTGGGAGGAGTCAGCCGAGGCATGTCCAGGCATGTACACAGTGGAATACAAACAGGACAAACAGGAATACAAACAGTGGTTTACCACATACTCCAAACACTGCAAACACTCCTCCAAACACACCAAACCCTCGTCCATACACTCCAAACAGTCCAAACACGCCATCACTCCAAACACTCCTCCAAACACTCCAACACTCCAAACTCTCCAAAGACTACTCCAAACACTCCAAATACTCCTCCAGATACGACTATCACTGCTCCAAACACTGCGAACTATTCTCCAAACGCTCCAAACACTACTCCAAACACTCCAAAATCTGCAACACTCCAAACACTCCAAACACTCCAGACTGTCCAAACACTCATCCACACACTCCAAATACTCCTCCAAACACTCCACCAAACACTCCAACACTCCAAACTCTCCAAAGACTACTCCAAACACTCCAAATACTCCTCCAGACACTACTAACACTGCTCCAAACACAGCAAACAATTCTCCAAAAGCTCCAAACACTACTCCATACACTCCAAACACTCCAACACTCCAAACACTCCAAACTCTCCTCCAAACACTCCAAACACTACTCCAAACACTCCAAAATCTCCAACACTCCAAACACTCCGAACACTCCAGACTGTCCAAACACTCATCCACACACTCCAAATACTCCTCCAAACACTCCACCAAACACTCCAAACTCTCCAAAAACTACTCCAAGCACTCCAAACACTCCAAACACTCCTCCATACACTCCAAACAGTCCAAACACTCCATCACTCCAAACACTCCAAACACTCCAACACTCCAAACACTCCAAACTCTCCTCCAAACACTCCAAGCACTCCTCCAAACACTCCAAACACTCCTCCAAAAACTCCAAACAATCAATCACTCCAAACACTCCAAACACTCCTCCAACACTCCAAACACTCCAAACTCTCCTCCAAACACTCCAAACACTCCTCCAAACACTCCAAACACTCCTCCAAAAACTCCAAACAATCAATCACTCCAAACACTCCAAACACTCGTCCACACACTCCGAACACTCCTCCAAACAGTGCAAGCACTCCTCCAAACACTCCAAACACTCCAACACTCCAAACACTCCTCGAAACACTCCAAACAATCCAAAAACACCTAACTCCAAACCTCCAAAATCAAAAACACTTTAAACTGCAATCTCTTAAATCCCGCTCCAAATACTCCAAACTCCTAAACCCAAATTTCCAATCTTGAAAACGCGGAACTCCAAACTTCAAAAACTCCAAACTCCCAATTCATATCAGCGTTTCGGTGTGTTTCTATGTGTTTTGGACTGTTTTGGAGTGTTCTGGAGCATTTTGCCGTGCTTTGGTGTGCATAATTGGTTATGGAGTGTTTTGGGGTGTTTTGGAGTTTGGATTTTTTGGAGTTTGGAGTTTTTGGAGTTTGGATATGGGAGTTTTGGAGTGTTTTGAAATGTTGTGGAGAGCTCTGGTGTATTTTTGAGTTATGGAGTGTTTCTGAGCAATTTGTAGTGTTTTGGAGTGTTTTGGACTGTAATGGAGTGTTTTGGAGTGAGTGTATAGCAGCGAGTGTTTTGGAGTGTTTTGCAGTTTTATGGTGTGATTATAAGTGTTTTGGAGTGTTTCGAATTGTTTTGGAGTATTTAGGACTGTTTTGGAATGTTTTGAAGTGTTTTGGTATGCTTTTGTGTTATGGAGTTCTTTCGAGTGTTTTCTAGTTTGATGTTTTTGGAGTTTGGAGTTTTCAGTTTTTGGAGTTTTGACTTTTTGGAGTTTGGAGTTTTGTTTTTGGAGTTTGGAGATTTTGGCGTTTGGAGTTTTTGGAATTTGGATTTTGGAGTTTTCGGAGTGTTTTGGAGTGATTTGCAGTGTTTTGGAGTATGTTTTGGACTGTTTTGAACTGTATTGGAGTGAGTTTTTGGAGTGTTTTTGAGTGTTTGGGAGTGCTGTGCAGTATTTGGGACTCCAAACACTCCAAACTGACCAAACACTCATCCACACACTCCAAACACTCCTCCAAACACTCCTCCAAACATTCCAAACACTCCAAACACCCCTCCAAACACTCCGGCAAAGACTCCAAACTCTCCAAAAACTACTCCAAACACTCGAAACACGCCTCCAAACACTCCAAATACTCCTCCAGACACTACTAACACTGCTCCAAACATTGCCAACAATCATCCAAACGCTCCAAACACTACTCCAAACACTCCAAACACTCCAACACTCCAAACACTCCAAACTCTCCTCCAAACACTCCAAACACTCCTCCAAAAACTCCAAACACTCCATCACTCCAAACACTCCAAACACTCCTCCAAACACTCCAAACACTCCTCCAAACACTCGAAACACTCCAAACACTGCTCCAAACACTCCTCCAAAAACTCCAAACGCTCCATCACTCCAAACACTCCAAACACTCCTCCAAACACACCAAACACTTTAACAACTCCTCGAAACACTCCAAACAATCCAATAACACCCAAACCCCCAAAATCAAAAACTCTTTAAACTGCAAACTCTTAAATCCCGCTCCAAATATTCCAAACTCTTAACCCAAATTTCCAAACTTGAAAACGCGAAACTCCAAACTTCAAACACTCCAAACACTCCAAACACTTCAACCACTCCTCGAAACACTCCAAACAATCCAAAAACACCTAAATCCAAACCTCCAAAATCAAAAACTCCTTAAACTGCAAACTCTTAAATCCCGCTCCAAATACTCCAAACTCCTCAACCCAAATTATCAAACTTGAAACGCGAAACTCCAAACTTCAAAAACGCCAAACCCCCAACTCATATCAGTGTTCCGGTGTGTTTTGGATTGTTTGGAATGTTCTGGAGCGTTTTGCCGTGTTATGTTGTGTTTTGGTGTGCAAAATGAGTTATGGAGTGCTTTGGGGTGTTTTGGAGTTAGGAGTTTTTGGAGTTTGGAGTTTTTGGAATTTGGATATTGGAGTTTTCGCAGTGTTTTGGAGTGATTTGCAGTGTTTTGGACTATGTTTTGGAGTGTTTTGGACTGTTTTGGAGTGAGTTCTTGGAGTGTTTTTGAGTGTTTGGGATTGCTGTGCAGTATTTGGACTCCAAACACTCCAAACTGTCCAAACACTCATCCACACACTCCAAACACTTCTCCAAACATTCCAAACACTCCAAACACTACTCCAAACTCTCCAAAAACTACTCCAAACACTCCTCCAAACACACCAAACACTCCTCCATACACTCCAAACAGTCCAAACACGCCATCACTCCAAACACTCCTCCAAACACTCCAACACTCCAAACTCTCCAAAGACTACTCCAAACACTCCAAATACTCCTCCAGACACTACTATCGCTGCTCCAAACACTGCGAACAATTCTCCAAACGCTCCAAACACTACTCCAAACACTCCAAAATCTCCAACACTCCAAACACTCCAAACACTCCAGACTGTCCAAACACTCATCCACACACTCCAAATACTCCTCCAAACACTCCACCAAACACTCCAAACTCTCCAAAAACTATTCCAAACTCTCCAAACACTCCTCCAAACACACCAAACACTCCTCCATACACTCCAAACAATCCTAAACACTCCATCACTCCAAACACTCCTCCAAACACTCCAACACTCCAAACTCTCCAAAGACTACTCCAAAAACTCCAAATAGTCATCCAGACACTACTAACACTGCTCCAAACACTGCAAACAATTCTCCAAAAGCTCCAAACACTACTCCAAACACTCCAAACACTCCAACACTCCAAACACTCCAAACTCTCCTCCAAACACTCCAAACACTACTCCAAACACTCCAAAATCTCCAACACTCCAAACACTCCGAACACTCCAGACTGTCCAAACACTCATCCACACACTCCACATACTCCTCCAAACACACCACCAAACACTCCAAACTCTCCAAAAACTACTCCAAGCACGCCAAACACTCCTCCAAACACACCAAACACTCCTCCATACACTCCAAACAGTCCAAACACTCCATCACTCCAAACACTCCAAACACTCCAACACTCCAAACACTCCAAACACTCCTCCAAACACTCCAAACACTCCTCCAAAAACTCCAAACACTCCATCACTCCAAACACTCGTCCACACACTCCAAACACTCCTCCAAACAGTGCAAGCACTCCTCCAAACACTCCAAACACTCCAACACTCCAAACACTCCTCAAAACACTCCAAACAATCCAAAAACACCTAACTCCAAACCTCCAAAATCAAAAACACTTTAAACAGCAATCTCTTAAATCCCGCTCCAAATACTCCAAACTCCTAAACCCAAATTTCCAAACTTGAAAACGCGAAACTCCAAACTTCAAAAACTCCAACCTCCCAATTCATATCAGCGTTTCCGTGTGTTTCTATGTGTTTTGGACTGTCTTGGAGTGTTCTGGATCATTTTGCCGTGTTTTGGTGTGCATAATGGGTGATGGAGTGTTTTGGGGTGTTTTGGAGTTTGGATTTTTTGGAGTTTGGAGTTTTTGGAGTTTGGATATGGGAGTTTTGGAGTGTTTGAAATGTTGTGGAGAGTTCTGGTGTATTTTTGGGTTATGGAGTGTTTCTGAGCAATTTGTAGTGTTTTGGAGTGTTTTGGACTGTAATGGAGTGTTTTGGAGTGACTGTATAGCAGCGAGTGTTTTGGAGTGTTTTGCAGTTTTATGGTGTGATTATAAGTGTTTTGGAGTGTTTCGAATTGTTTTGGAGTATTTAGGACTGTTTTGGAATGTTTTGAAGTGTTTTGGTATGCTTTTGTGTTATGGAGTTCTTTCGAGTGTTTTCTAGTTTGGTGTTTTTGGAGTTTGGAGTTTTCAGTTTTTGGAGTTTTGACTTTTTGGAGTTTGGAGTTTTGTTTTTGGAGTTTGGAGTTTTTGGCGTTTGGAGTTTTTGGAATTTGGATTTTGGAGTTTTCGGAGTGTTTTGGAGTGATTTGCAGTGTTTTGGAGTATGTTTTGGACTGTTTTGAACTGTATTGGAGTGTTTTTGGAGTGTTTTTGAGTGTTTGGGAGTGCTGTGCAGTATTTGGGACTCCAAACACTCCAAACTGACCAAACACTCATCCACACACTCCAAACACTCCTCCAAACACTCCTCCAAACATTCCAAACACTCCAAACACTCCTCCAAACAATCCAGCAAAGACTCCAAACTCTCCAAAAACTACTCCAAACACTCGAAACACGCCTCCAAACACTCCAAATACTCCTCCAGACACTACTAACACTGTTCCAAACACTGCAAACAATCATCCAAAAACTCCAAACACTCCATCACTCCAAACACTCCAAACACTCCTCCAAACACTCCAAACACTCCTCCAAACACTCGAAACACTCCAAACACTGCTCCAAACACTCCTCCAAACACTCCAAACACTTTAACCACTCCTCGAAACACTCCAAACAAACCAATAACACCCAAACCTCCAAATTCAAAAACTCCTTAAACTGCAAACTCTTAAATCCCGCTCCAAATATTCCAAACTCTTAACCCAAATTTCCAAACTTGAAAACGCAAAACTCCATACTTCAAACGCTCCAAACTCCCAACTCATATCAGTGTTTGGATGTGTTTCTATGTGTTTTGGACTGTTTTGGAGTGTTCTGGAGCATTTTGCCGTGTTTTGGTGTGCAAAATGAGTTATGGAGTGTTTTGGGGTGTTTTGGAGTTTGGAGCTTTTGGAGTTTGGAGTATTTGGACTTTCGATATGGGACTTTTGGAGTGTTTTGAAAAGTTGTGGAGAGTTCTGGTGTGTTTTTGAGTTATGGAGTGTTTCGGAGCATTTTGTAGTGTTTTGGAGTGTTTTCGACTGTTATGGAGTATTTCGGACTGTTTTGGAATGTTTTGAAGTGTTTTGGTATGCTTTTGAGCTATGGAGTTTTTTCGAGTGTTTTGGAGTTAGGTGTTTTTGGAGTTTGGAGTTTTCAGTTTTTGGAGCTTTGACTTTTTGAAGTTTGGAGTTTTGTTTTTGGAGTTTGGAATTTTTGGAGTTTGGAGTTTTCGGAGTGTTTTGGAGTGATTTGGAGGGTTTTGGAGTATGTTTTGGACTGTTTTGAACTGTTTTGGAGTGAGTTTTTGGAGTGTTTTTGAGTGTTTGCGAGTGCTGTGCAGTATTTGGGACTCCAAACACTCCAAACTGACCAAACACTCATCCACACACTCCAAACACTCCTCCAAACACTCCTCCAAACATTCCAAAGACTCCAAACACTACTCCAAACACTCCATAAAATCCAACACTCCAAACATTCCAAACACTCCAAACTGTCCAAACATTCATCCACACACTCCAAACACTCATCCAAACACTCCTCCAAACATTCCAAACACTCCGAATACTACTCCAAACACACCAAACACGACTCAAAACACTCCAAACACTCGAAACACTCCAAACACTCCAATCACTACTCCATACACTAGAAAAACCCCTCCAAACACTCCTCCAAACACTACAAGCACTCCAAACACTCCAAACACTCATCCAAACACTCCTCTAAACACTCGGAACACTACTCCAAACACTCCAAACACTCCTCCAAACACTCCTCCAAACAATCCAAACACGCCTCCAAACACTCCAAATACACCTAACTCCAATAACTCCAAAATCAAAAACTCCTTCAACTCCAAACTCCAATCTCTTAAATCCAAACTCCAGATCTCCAAACTCCTAAACCCAAATATGCTAACTTGAAAACGCCAACTCCAAACTGCAATAACTCCAAACTTCCAACTCATATCAGTGTGTTGGTGTGTTTTTATGTGTTTAGGGGTGTTCTGTAGCGTTTTGCAGTGTTTGGTGTGCAAAATGAGTTATGGAGTGTTTTGGGGTGTTTTGGAGTTAGGAGTTTTTGGAGTTTGACGTTTTTGTTGCTTGGATTTGGGAGTTTTTGGACTGTTTTGGAATGTTTTGGAATGTTTTGGCGTGTTGTGGAGTGTTTTGGTGTGTTTTTGAGTTATGGAGTGTTTTGGAGTGTCTTGGAGTATTTAGCACTGTTTTGGAGTGTTTTGGTCTGCTTTTGAGTTATGGAGATTTTTCCGAGTGTTTCGGACTGCTATGGAGTGTTTTGGAGTGAGTGTATCGCAGCGAGTGTTTTGGAGTGTTTAGCAGTTTTATGGTGTGATTATAAGTGTTTTGGAGTGTTTCGAATTGTTTTGGAGTATTTAGGACTGTTTTGGAATGCTTTGAAGTGTTTTGGTGTGCTTTTGAGTTATGGTGTTTTTTCGAGTGTTTTGGAGTTGTGTTTTTGGAGTTTGGAGTTTTCCGTTTTTGGAGTTTTGACTTTTTGGAGTTTGGAGTTTTGTTTTTGGAGTTTGGAGTTTTTGGCGTTTGAAGTTTTTGGAATTTGGATTTTGGAGTTTTCGGAGTGTTTTGGAGTGATTTGCAGTGTTTTGGACTATGTTTTGGAGTGTTTTGGACTGTTTTGGAGTGAGTTCTTGGAGTGTTTTTGAGTGTTTGGGAGTGCTGTGCAGTAATTTGGACTCCAAACACTCCAAACTGTCCAAACACTCATCCACACACTCCAAACACTCCTCCAAACATTCCAAACACTCCAAACACTACTCCAAACACTCCTCCAAACACTCCAAGCACTCCAAAGACACCAAAACACTCCTCCAAACACTCCAAATACTCCTCCAAACACTCCAGCAAAGATTCCAAACTCTCCAAAAACTACTCTGATGCGCTATCAATTACTCATAAAAGACTGAGAGTTAGAAGAGTAACCAAAGGCTTTTATTAACAACAGAATGGAGGTCTGCCTCGCGTGGTCGACCGGTCCATGATACTAAGGGCTGGGGAGCAGTCACCTTTATACTAGGACCTGTGGGAGGAGTCAGCCGAGGCATGTCCAGGCATGTACACAGTGGAATACAAACAGGACAAACAGGAATACAAACAGTGGTTTACCACATTCAACCCTTGTTTAAAATTGAGTCCGGCGGGGTGAAGTGTATTAAAAGTTAGTGTATTGGAGTCTCTCCGGAGGTCTTGTCTGCCGCTGTGATCTGCGTGGCGACGGCAGGGGTAGTGAAGTTTCCGGCGTCGAGTCCAGCGTAGGCTGTGGCACAGGCGTGTCGTCCTCGTAGATGTCGAGCGGGTCGCGGGGCCCAGGCCTGCCGTCTGCTGGGGCTGGATATCGGATCGTGGGGGGGGTGGTAGTGGGTAGTGGGTTACTGCGGCCCCCGAGGGTGCAAGGTCTCTTATGGAGACTGTGTCCTCCCGCCCGTCCGGGTATGCGATGTAAGCATACTGGGGGTTGGCGTGGAGGAGGTCGACCCTCTCCACCAGGGGGTCCGTTTTATGGGTCCTCACGTGTCTTCTCAGTAGGACCGGCCCTGGGGACGTCAGCCATGGCGGTAGCGATGTCCCCGATGTGGACTTCCTTGGGAAGACAAACATTTTCTCATGAGGGGTGGCGTTAGTGGCAGTGCAGAGCAGTGACCGAATAGAGTGGAGCGCATCGGGGAGCACATCCTGCCAGCGGGAGGTTGGAAGGCCCCTAGACTTTAAGGCTAGCAGGACGGCCTTCCAAACTGTCGCATTTTCTCTTTCCACCTGTCCGTTCCCCCGGGGGTTGTAACTGGTGGTCCTGCTTGTGGCAATACCCCTAGTTAGCAGGTACTGACGGAGTTCGTCGCTCATAAACGATGAGCCCCGGTCGCTATGGATATAGCTGGGGAAGCCGAACAGGGTGAAGAGGTTGTTCAGACATTTAATGACCGTGGCACTGGTCATGTCCGGGCAGGGGAAGGCGAACGGGAAACGGGAGTACTCATCAATAATATTGAGGAAGTACACATTGCGGTCGGAGGAGGGGAGAGGCCCTTTAAAATCGACGCTCAGGCGCTCGAAGGGGCGAGTGGCTTTTATCAGGTGGGCCCTGTCTGGTCTATAAAAGTGCGGTTTGCACTCAGCACAGACTTGGCAGTTCCTGGTCATGGTCCTGACCTCCTCAATAGAGTAAGGCAGGTTGCGGGCCTTGATGAAGTGGAAGAACCTGGTGACCCCCGGGTGGCAGAGGTCATTGTGGAGGGCCCGCAGTCTATCGATCTGCGCGCTGGCGCAGGTGCCACGCGATAGCGCATCCGGGGGTTCATTTAGCTTCCCGGGCCGGTACAAGATCTCGTAGTTGTAGGTGGAAAGTTCGATTCTCCACCTCAAGTTCTTGTCATTTTTGATTTTGCCCCTCTGCTTGTTGTTAAACATAAAAGCAACTGAACGCTGGTCAGTGAGCAGGGTAAATCGTTTTCCGGCCAGGTAGTGCCTCCAATGACGCACAGCCTCCACAATCGCCTGGGCCTCCTTCTCAACAGCGGAGTGTCTGGTCTCCGGGCCTTGGAGGGTTCGTGAAAAGAAGGCCACGGGTCTCCCCGCCTGATTGAGGGTAGCGGCCAGGGCAAAGTCAGACGCGTCGCTTTCCACCTGGAAGGGGATGGATTCGTCCACTGCGTGCATGGTGGCTTTGGCAATGTCCTCCTTGATACGGTGGAAGGCTAAGCGGGCCTCTGCCGTCAAGGGAAAAGAGGTGGACTTGATCAGCGGACGGGCCTTGTCCGCATAGTAGGGGACCCACTGGGCGTAATAGGAGAAAAACCCTAGGCACCTCTTCAGGGCCTTCAGGCAGTGGGGCAGTGGAAGTTCCATAAGGGGACGCATCCGGTCGGGGTCGGGGCCGATGACTCCGTGTTCCACAACACAGCCAAGGATGGCGAGGCGGTTTGTGCGGAATATGCACTTCTCCTTGTTATATGTCAGGTTTAGGAGTTGGGCGGTGCGGAGGAATTTTTCGAGGTTTGCGTCATGGTCCTGCAAGTCACGGCCACAGATGGTCACATTGTCCAGATATGGGAAAGTGGCCTGCAACGCATTTTGATCTACCATCCGGTCCATCTCCCTTTGGAAGACGGAGACCCCGTTGGTGACGCCAAAGGGAACCCTAAGGAAGTGATAGAGGCGGCCGTTTGCCTCAAAGGCAGTGTACTGGCGGTCCTCAGGGCGGATGGGGAGCTGGTGGTACGCTGATTTCAGGTCAATGGTCGAGAAGACGCGGTACTGCGCGATCTGGTTGACCATATCAGCTATACGGGGGAGTGGGTAGGCGTCCAGCAAGGTGTAGTGATTTATTGTCTGGCTGTAGTCGATGACCAGGCGCTGCTTCTCGCCGGTCTTAACGACCACAACCTGGGCTCGCCAGGGGCTGGTGCTGCCCTCAATAATCCCTTCTTTCAGGAGCCGCTCCACTTCGGTTTTAATGAAAACCCTATCCCCGGCACTGTATCGCCTGCTCTTTGTGGCGATGGGCTTACAGTCGGGGGTGAGGTTAGCAAACAGTTGGGGGGGGTGACTCTGAGTGTGGAGAGGTTGCACCTGGTGCGCGGCGGGCAGTTTGGAAGCTGCTGGCTGCGGACTGTGAGTGGGGGTAGGGGTCCACCGTACGCCATCGTAACACTTTTAAGGTGGCACTGAAAATCTAACCCCAGCAGGACGGCAGCGCAGAGGTCAGGCAGGACCAGAAGTTTAAAATGATCGTACACGGTCCCGTCTACTACGAGTGTCACCACGCAGTAGCCGCCGATGTCCGCCGACTGGGACTCGGAGGCCATAGAAATCCGCTGTTGCGCAGGCAGGACTGGGAGAGAGCAACGCCGCACCATGTTGGGGTGGATGAAGCTCTCCGTGCTCCCAGAGTCAAAAAGGCAGATTGTATCGTGACCATTTACCTTAATGTCCATTGTGGAACTGGCCAGTTGGTGCGGTCTCGCTTGGTCCAGTGTAACGGATGCCAGCGTAGGGGTCGGTGTGTCGCTGCGGGTATCAGATGAGGCGGTGTCGGGGGCCTGCTGCGTCCCGGCTGTCATCCAAGATGGCGGCGTCCATGATCCCCATGTGGCTGGAGGCGTCCAAAATGGCTGCTGTACCGGTGATTCGCACATGGCCGGGGAGGTCCAAGATGGCGGCCCGCATGGCCCACACGCGGCGCTGCTGGGGTTCGGGGTGGCTTTGGCCCTGCAGACGCTAGCGTAGTGTCCCTTCTTCCCGCAGCCCGAGCAGATCGCGTTTTTCGCCGGGCAGCGCGCTCTGGGGTGTTTTGCCTGGCCACAGAAGTAGCATTTCTGGCCTTGGGGCACTGCTGTCTGGCCTTGGGACACTGCTGCGGTAGTTGGGCCGTTGTTGGGGTGTGGCTGGGGTGGCACGGCGCTATGAGGCGGTCCTACCGTGTCCCAGGCTGTCATTCCCCGCGGCGTCCACGGTGCAGAGGAGTAGGCATCCATGCCCTGGTAGGCTGCATCCAACGATAGTGCGAGTTCAGAGGCCTTGTTGAGGTCGAGGTTACTCTGCTCCAACAGTCGCTGTCGTGTGTAATTGGATCTGTGGCCCGCTACAAAAGCGTCCCGGATAAGTTCCTCTGTGTATACGGCGGCCTTTACATCCTTACAACCACAGGCCCGGCCAAGCACAGACAGTGCCTGAAGGTATTCCACGGTCGATTCCCCAGGTTGTTGTTTACGACTCCCCAGGAGGTGCCTGGCGTACACTTCGTTCACTGGGCGCGTGTACTGGTCCTTGAGGAGCTTGATAGCATCCGCGTACGAGGTCGCGTCTTGGATGACCGAGTACACTCGGTGGTTCACTTTGGAGGTCAGGACATCCAGTTTGTCCTCGTCCGATTTGATTGCTTCGGAGGCGGTCAGGAATTTTTCGAAACACTTAAGCCAGTGAGTAAACTTGGTGGATGAGTCCGCCTCCCGATGATTTAAGTCCAGGCATGCTGGTGTGAGGATCTTCTCCATTATAAAAATGTTGTTAATAAAATTGATGCGCTATCAATTACTCATAAAAGACTGAGAGTTAGAAGAGTAACCAAAGGCTTTTATTAACAACAGAATGGAGGTCTGCCTCGCGTGGTCGACCGGTCCATGATACTAAGGGCTGGGGAGCAGTCACCTTTATACTAGGACCTGTGGGGGGAGTCAGCCGAGGCATGTCCAGGCATGTACACAGTGGAATACAAACAGGACAAACAGGAATACAAACAGTGGTTTACCACATACTCCAAACACTGCAAACACTCCTCCAAACACACCAAACACTCGTCCATACACTCCAAACAGTCCAAACACGCCATCACTCCAAACACTCCTCCAAACACTCCAACACTCCAAACTCTCCAAAGACTACTCCAAACACTCCAAATACTCCTCCAGATACGACTATCACTGCTCCAAACACTGCGAACTATTCTCCAAACGCTCCAAACACTACTCCAAACACTCCAAAATCTCCAACACTCCAAACACTCCAGACTGTCCAAACACTCATCCACACACTCCAAATACTCCTCCAAACACTCCACCAAACACCCCAACACTCCAAACTCTCCAAAGACTACTCCAAACACTCCAAATACTCCTCCAAAAGCTCCAAACACTACTCCAAACACTCCAACACTCCAAACACTCCAAACTCTCCTCCAAACACTCCAAACACTACTCCAAACAATCCAAAATCTCCAACACTCCAAACACTCCGAACACTCCAGACTGTCCAAAAACTCATCCACACACTCCAAATACTCCTCCAAACACTTCACCAAACACTCCAAACTCTCCAAAAACTACTCCAAGCACTCCAAACACTCCAAACACTCCTCCATACACTCCAAACAGTCCAAACACTCCATCACTCCAAACACTCCAAACACTCCAACACTCCAAACACTCCAAACTCTCCTCCAAACACTCCAAACACTCCTCCAAACACTCCAAACACTCCTCCAAAAACTCCAAACAATCAATCACTCCAAACACTCCAAACACTCCTCCAACACTCCAAACACTCCAAACTCTCCTCCAAACACTCCAAACACTCCTCCAAACACTCCAAACACTCCTCCAAAAACTCCAAACAATCAATCACTCCAAACACTCCAAACACTCGTCCACACACTCCGAACACTCCTCCAAACAGTGCAAGCACTCCTCCAAACACTCCAAACACTCCAACACTCCAAACACTCCTCGAAACACTCCAAACAATCCAAAAACACCTAACTCCAAACCTCCTAAATCAAAAACACTTTAAATTGCAATCTCTTAAATCCCGCTCCAAATACTCCAAACTCCTAAACCCAAATTTCCAATCTTGAAAACGCGAAACTCCAAACTTCAAAAACTCCAAACTCCCAATTCATATCAGCGTTTCGGTGTGTTTCTATGTGTTTTGGACTGTTTTGGAGTGTTCTGGAGCATTTTGCCGTGTTTTGGTGTGCATAATTGGTTATGGAGTGTTTTGGGGTGTTTTGGAGTTTGGATTTTTTGGAGTTTGGAGTTTTTGGAGTTTGGATATGGGAGTTTTGGTGTGTTTTGAAATGTTGTGGAGAGCTCTGGTGTATTTTTGAGTTATGGAGTGTTTCTGAGCAATTTGTAGTGTTTTGGAGTGTTTTGGACTGTAATGGAGTGTTTTGGAGTGAGTGTATAGCAGCGAGTGTTTTGGAGTGCTTTGCAGTTTTATGGTGTGATTATAAGTGTTTTGGAGTGTTTCGAATTGTTTTGGAGTATTTAGGACTGTTTTGGAATGTTTTGAAGTGTTTTGGTATGCTTTTGTGTTATGGAGTTCTTTCGAGTGTTTTCTAGTTTGATGTTTTTGGAGTTTGGAGTTTTCAGTTTTTGGAGTTTTGACTTTTTGGAGTTTGGAGTTTTGTTTTTGGAGTTTGGAGTTTTTGGCGTTTGGAGTTTTTGGAATTTGGATTTTGGAGTTTTCGGAGTGTTTTGGAGTGATTTGCAGTGTTTTGGAGTATGTTTTGGACTGTTTTGAACTGTATTGGAGTGAGTTTTTGGAGTGTTTTTGAGTGTTTGGGAGTGCTGTGCAGTATTTGGGACTCCAAACACTCCAAACTGACCAAACACTCATCCACACACTCCAAACACTCCTCCAAACACTCCTCCAAACATTCCAAACACTCCAAACACCCTTCCAAACACTCCGGCAAAGACTCCAAACTCTCCAAAAACTACTCCAAACACTCGAAACACGCCTCCAAACACTCCAAATACTCCTCCAGACACTACTAACACTGCTCCAAACATTGCAAACAATCATCCAAACGCTCCAAACACTACTCCAAACACTCCAAACACTCCAACACTCCAAACACTCCAAACTCTCCTCCAAACACTCCAAACACTCCAAACACTCCTCCAAAAACTCCAAACACTCCATCACTCCAAACACTCCAAACACTCCTCCAAACACTCCAAACACTCCTCCAAAACACTCGAAACACTCCAAACACTGCTCCAAACACTCCTCCAAAAACTCCAAACGCTCCATCACTCCAAACACTCCAAACACTCCTCCAAACACACCAAACACTTTAACCACTCCTCGAAACACTCCAAACAATCCAATAACACCCAAACATCCAAAATCAAAAACTCCTTAAACTGCAAACTCTTAAATCCCGCTCCAAATATTCCAAACTCTTAACCCAAATTTCCAAACTTGAAAACGCGAAACTCCAAACTTCAAACACTCCAAACTCCCAACTCATACCAGTGTTTGGATGTGTTTCTATGTGTTTTGGACTGTTTTGGAGTGTTCTGGAGCATTTTGCCGTGTTTTGGTGTGCAAAATGAGTTATGGAGTGTTTTGGGGTGTTTTGGAGATTGAAGTTTTTGGAGTTTGGAGTATTTGGAGTTTGGTTATGGGACTTTTGGAGTGTTTTGTAATGTTGTGGAGAGTCCTGGTGTGTTTTTGAGTTTTGGAGTGTTTCGGAGCATTTTGTAGTGTTTTGGAGTGTTTTGGACTGTTATGGAGTATTTCGGACTGTTTTGGAATGTTTTGAAGTGTTTTGGTATGCTTTTGAGCTATGGAGTTTTTTCGAGTGTTTTGGAGTTAGGTGTTTTTGGAGTTTGGAGTTTTCAGTTTTTGGAGCTTTGACTTTTTGAAGTTTGGAGTTTTGTTTTTGGAGTTTGGAGTTTTTGGAGTTTGGAGTTATTGGAGTGTTTTGGAGTGATTTGGAGGGTTTTGGAGTATGTTTTGGACTGTTTTGAACTGTTTTGGAGTGAGTTTTTGGAGTGTTTTTGAGTGTTTGCGAGTGCTGTGCAGTATTTGGGACTCCAAACACTCCAAACTGCCCAAACACTCATCCACACACTCCAAACACTCCTCCAAACACTCCTCCAAACATTCCAAAGACTCCAAACACTACTCCAAAAAATCCAACACTCCAAACATTCCAAACACTCCAAACTGTCCAAACATTCATCCACACACTCCAAACACTCCTCCAAACACTCCTCCAAACATTCCAAACACTCCGAATACTACTCCAAACACACCAAACACGACTCAAAACACTCCAAACACTCGAAACACTCCAAACACTCCAATCACTACACCATACATTAGAAAAACTCCTCCAAACACTCCTCCAAACACTACAAGCACTCCAAACACTCCAAACACTCATCCAAACACTCCTCTAAACACTCGAAACACTACTCCAAACACTCCAAACACTCCTCCAAACACTCCTCCAAACAATCCAAACACGCCTCCAAACACTCCAAATACACCTAACTCCAATAACTCCAAAATCAAAAACTCCTTCAACTCCAAACTCCAATCTCTTAAATCCAAACTCCAAATCTCCAAACTCCTAAACCCAAATATGCTAACTTGAAAACGCCAACTCCAAACTGCAATAACTCCAAACTTCCAACTCATAACAGTGTTTTGGTGTGTTTTTATGTGTTTAGGGGTGTTCTGTAGCGTTTTGCAGTGTTTGGTGTGCAAAATGAGTTATGGAGTGTTTTGGGGTGTTTTGGAGTTAGGAGTTTTTGGAGTTTGTCGTTTTTGTTGCTTGGATTTGGGAGTTTTTGGACTGTTTTGGAATGTTTTGGCGTGTTGTGGAGTGTTTTGGTGTGTTTTTGAGTTATGGAGTGTTTTGGAGTGTCTTGGAGTATTTTGGAGTGTTTTGGACTGTTATGAAGTGTTTTGGCGTGAGTGTATAGCAGCGAGTGTTTTGGAGTGTTTTGCAGTTTTCTGGTGTGTTCTTGAGTGTTTTGGAGTGGTTCGAATTGTTTTGGAGTATTTAGCACTGTTTTGGAGTGTTTTGGTCTGCTTTTGAGTTATGGAGTTTTTTCCGAGTGTTTCGGACTGCTATGGAGTGTTTTGGAGTGAGTGTATAGCAGCGAGTGTTTTGGAGTGTTTAGCAGTTTTATGGTGTGATTATGAGTGTTTTGGAGTGTTTCGAATTGTTTTGGAGTATTTAGGACTGTTTTGGAATGTTTTGAAGTGTTTTGGTGTGCTTTTGAGTTATGGTGTTTTTTCAAGTGTTTTGGAGTTGTGTTTTTGGAGTTTGGAGGTTTTGGCGTTTGAAGTTTTTGGAATTTGGATTTTGGAGTTTTCGGAGTGTTTTGGAGTGATTTGCAGTGTTTTGGAGTATGTTTTGGACTGTTTTGAACTGTATTGGAGTGAGTTTTTGGAGTGTTTTTGAGTGTTTGGGAGTGCTGTGCAGTATTTGGGACTCCAAACACTCCAAAATGACCAAACACTCATCCACACACTCCAAACACTCCTCCAAACACTCCTCCAAACATTCCAAACACTCCAAACACCCCTCCAAACACTCCAGCAAAGACTCCAAACTCTCCATAAACTACTCCAAACACTCGAAACACGCCTCCAAACACTCCAAATACTCCTCCAGACACTACTAGCACTGCTCCAAACACTGCAAACAATCATCCAAACGCTCCAAACACTACTCCAAACACTCCAAACACTCCAACACTCCAAACACTCCAAACTCTCCTCCAAACACTCCAAACACTCCCCCAAACACTCGAAACACTCCAAACACTCCTCCAAAAACTCCAAACACTCCATCACTCCAGCACTCCAAACACTCCTCCAAACACTCCAAACACTCCAAACACTTCAACCACTCCTCGAAACACTCCAAACAATCCAAAAACACCTAAATCCAAACCTCCAAAATCAAAAACTCCTTATACTGCAAACACTCCAAACACTCCTCCAAACATTCCAAACACTCCAAACACTACTCCAAACACTCCAAAAACTCCAACACTCCAAACACTCCAAACACTCCAAACTATCCAAACACTCATTCACACACTCCAAATACTCCTCCAAACACACCACCAAACACTCCAAACTCTCCAAAAACTACTCCAAACACTCCAAACACTCCTCCAAACACACCAAACACTCCTCCATACACTCCAAACAGTCCAAACACTCCATCACTCCAAACACTCCTCCAAACACTCCAACACTCCAAACAGTACTAACACTGCTCCAAACACTGCAAACTATCCTCCAAATGCTTCAAACACTACTCCAAACACTCCAAACACTCCAACACTCCATACTCTCCTCCAAACACTCCAAACAGTCCTCCAAACACTCCAAACACTCCTCCAAAAATTCCAAACACTCCATCACCCCAAACACTCCAAACACTCCTGCAAACACTCCAAACACTCCAAAGACTTCAACCACTCACTCGAAACACTCCAAACAATCCAAAAACACCCAAACCTCCAAAAGCAAAAACTCCTTAATCTGCAAACTCTTAAATCCCGCTCCAAATACTCCAAACTCCTAAACCCACATTTCCAAACTTGAAAACGCGAAACTCCATACTTCAAACACCCCAAAATCCCAGCTCAAATCAGTGTTTGGGTGTGTTTCTATATGTTTTGGACTGTTTTGGAGTGTTCTGGAGCATTTTGCCGTTTTTAATGTGCAAAATGAGTTATGGAGTGTTTTGGAGTGTTTCGAATTGTTTTGGAGTATTTAGGACTGTTTTGGAATGTTTTGAAGTGTTTTGGTATGCTTTTGAGTTATGGAGTTGTTTCGAGTGTTTTGGAGTTAGCTGTTTTTGGCGTTTGGAGTTTTCAGTTTTTGGAGCTTTGACTTTTTGGAGTTTGGAGTTTTGTTTTTGGAGTTTGGAGTTTTTGGAGTTTGGAGTTTTTGGAATTTGGATTTTGGAGTTTTGAACTGTTTTGGAGTGAGTTTTTGGAGTGTTTTTGAGTGTTTGGAAGTGCTGTGCAGTATTTGGGACTCCAAACACTCCAAACTGACCAAACACTCATCCACACACTCCAAACACTCCTCCAAACACTCCTCCAAACATTCCAAAGACTCCAAACACTACTCCAAACACTCCAAAAACTCCAACACTCCAAATATTCCAAACACACCAAACACGACTCAAAACACTCCAAACACTCGAAACACTCCAAACACTCCAATCACTAATCCAGACACTAGAGAAACTCTTCCAAACACTCCTCCAAACACTACAAGCACTCCAAACATTCCAAACACTCCTCCAAATACTCCTCTAAACACTCCAACCATTACTCCAAACACTCCAAACACTCCTCCAAACACTCCAAACACACCTCCAAACACTCCAAATACACCTAACTCCAATAACTCCAAAATCAAAAACTCCTTCAACTCCAAACTCCAATCTCTTAAATCTAAACTCCAGAAACTCCAAACTCCTAAACCCAAATTTGCTAACTTGAAAACGCCAACTCTAAACTGCAAAAACTCCAAACTTCCAACTCATACCAGTGTTTTGGTGTGTTTCTTTGTGTTTAGGGGTGTTCTGTAGCGTTTTGCAGTGTTTGGTGTTCAAAATGAGTTATGGAGTGATTTGGGGTGTTTTGGAGTTAGGAGTTTTTGGAGATTGACGTTTTTGTTGCTTCGATTCGGGAGTTTTTGGACTGTTTTGGAATGTTTTGGATTGCTTTGGTGTGTTGTGGAGTGTTTTGAGTTATGGAGTGTTTTGGAGTGTCTTGGAGTATTTTGGAGTGTTTTGGACTGTTATGAAGTGTTTCGGCGTGAGTGTATAGCAGCGAGTGTTTTGGAGTGTTTTGCAGTTTTCTGGTGTGTTCTTGAGTGTTTTGGAGTGGATCGAATTGTTTTGGCGTATTTAGCACTGTTTTGGAGTGTTTTGGCTTGCTTTTGAGTTATGGAGTTTTTTCCGAGTGTTTCCGACTGCTATGGAGTGTTTTGGAGTGAGTTTATTGCAGCGAGGGTTTAGGAGTGTTTAGCAGTTTTATGGTGTGATTATGAGTGTTTTGGAGTGTTTCGAATTGTTTTGGAGTATTTAGGACTGTTTTGGAATGTTTGGAAGTGTTTTGGTGTGCTTTTGAGTTATTGTGTTTTTTCGAGTGTTTTGGAGTTGTGTTTTTGAAGTTTGGAGTTTTCAGTTTTTGGAGTTTGGAGTTTTTGGAATTTGGATTTTGGAGTTTTCGGAGTGTTTTGGAGTGATTTGCAGTGTCTTGGAGTATGTTTTGGACTGTTTTGGAGTGAGTTTTTGGAGTACTTTTGAGTGTTTGGGAGAGCTGTGCACAATATCGGGCTCCAAACACTCCAAGCTGTCCAAACACTCATCCACACACTCCAAACAGTCCTCCAAACATTCCAAACACTCCAAACACTACTCCAAACACTCCAAAAACTCCAACACTCCAAACACTCCAAACTGTCCAAACACTCATCCACACACTCGAAATACTCCTCCAAACACTCCACCAAACACTCCAAACTCTCCAAAAACTACTCCAAACAGTCCAAACACTCCTCCAAGCACAACAAACACTCCTCCAAACACTGCAACACTCCAAACTCTCCAAAGCGTACTCCAAACACTCCAAATACTCCTCCAGACACTACTAACACTGCTCCAAACACTGCAAACAATCCTCCAAACGCTCCAAACACTACTCCAAACACTCCAAACACTCCAACACTCCAAACACTCCAAACTCTCCTCCAAACACTCCAAACACTCCTGCAAACACTCCAAACACTCCATCACTCCAAACACTCCTCCAAACACTCCAAACACTCCCCCAAACACTCGAAGCACTCCAAACACTCCTCCAAACACTCCTCCAAAAACTCCAAACACTCCATCACTCCAGCACTCCAAACAATCCTCCAAACACTCCAAACACTTCAACCACTCCTCGAAACACTCCAAACAATCCAAAAACACCTAAATCCAAACCTCCAAAATCAAAAACTCCTTAAACTGCAAACTCTTAAATCCCGCTCCAAATACTCCAAACTCCTCAACCCAAATTATCAAACTTGAAACGCGAAACTCCAAACTTCAAAAACGCCAAACCCCCAACTCATATCAGTGTTCCGGTGTGTTTTGGATTGTTTGGAATGTTCTGGAGCGTTTTGCCGTGTTATGTTGTGTTTTGGTGTGCAAAATGAGTTATGGAGTGCTTTGGGGTGTTTTGGAGTTAGGAGTTTTCGGAGTTTGGAGTTTTTGGAATTTGGTTATTGGAGTTTTCGCAGTGTTTTGGAGTGATTTGCAGTGTTTTGGACTATGTTTTGGAGTGTTTTGGACTGTTTTGGAGTGAGTTCTTGGAGTGTTTTTGAGTGTTTGGGAGTGCTGTGCAGTATTTGGACTCCAAACACTCCAAACTGTCCAAACACTCATCCACACACTCCAAACACTCCTCCAAACATTCCAAACACTCCAAACACTACTCCAAACACTCCAAAAACTCCAACACTCAAACACTCCAAACACTCCTCCAAACACTCCAAGCACTCCAAAGACACCAAAACACTCCTCCAAACACTCCAAACACTCCTCCAAACACTCCAGCAAAGATTCCAAACTCTCCAAAAATTACTCCAAACACTCCAAACACTCCTCCAAACACACCAAACACTCCTCCATACACTCCAAACAGTCCAAACACGCCATCACTCCAAACACTCCTCCAAACACTCCAACACTCCAAACTCTCCAAAGACTACTCCAAACACTCCAAATGCTCCTCCAGACACTACTCTCACTGCTCCAAACACTGCGAACAATTCTCCAAACGCTCCAAACACTACTCCAAACACTCCAAAATCTCCAACACTCCAAACACTCCAAACACTCCAAACTCTCCTCCAAACACTCCAAACACTACTCCAAACACTCCAAACACTCCATCACTCCAAACACTCCAAACACTCCAACACTGCAAACACTCCAAACTCTACTCCAAACACTCCAAACACTCCTCCAAACACTCCAAACACTCCTCCAAAAACTCCAAACAATCAATCACTCCAAACACTCCAAACACTCCTCCAACACTCCAAACACTCCAAACTCTCCTCCAAACACTCCAAACACTCCACCAAACACTCCAAACACTCCTCCAAAAACTCCAAACAATCAATCACACCAAACACTCCAAACACTCGTCCACACACTCCGAACACTCCTCCAAACAGTGCAAGCACTCCTCCAAACATTCCAAACACTCCAAAACTCCAAACACTCCTCGAAACACTCCAAACAATCCAAAAACACCTAATTCCAAACCTCCAAAATCAAAAACACTTTAAACTGCAATCTCTTAAATCCCGCTCCAAATACTCCAAACTCCTAAACCCAAATTTCCAAACTTCAAAACTCGAAACTCCAAACTTCAAAAACTCCAAACTCCCAATTCATATCAGCGTTTCGGTGTGTTTCTATGTGTTTTGGACTGTTTTGGAGTGTTCTGGAGCATTTTGCCGTGTTTTGGTGTGTTATGGAGTTCTTTCGAGTGTTTTCTAGTTTGATGTTTTTGGAGTTTAGAGTTTTCAGTTTTTGGAGTTTTGACTTTTTGGAGTTTGGAGTTTTGTTTTTGGAGTTTGGAGTTTTTGGCGTTTGGAGTTTTTGGAATTTGGATTTTGGAGTTTTCGGAGTGTTTTGGAGTGATTTGCAGTGTTTTGGAGTATGTTTTGGAATGTTTTGAACTGTATTGGAGTGAGTTTTTGGAGTGTTTTTGAGTGTTTGGGAGTGCAAACACTCCAAACTGACCAAACACTCATCCACACACTCCAAACACTCCTCCAAACACTCCTCCAAACATTCCAAACACTCCAATCACCCCTCCAAACACTCCAGCAAATACTCCAAACTCTCCAAAAACCTACTCCAAACACTCGAAACACGCCTCCAAACACTCCAAATACTCCTCCAGACACTACGAACACTGCTCCAAACACTGCAAACAATCATCCAAACGCTCCAAACACTACTCCAAACATTCCAAACACTCCAACACTCCAAACACTCCAAACTCTCCTCCAAACACTCCAAACACTCCTCCAAACACTCCAAATACTCCTCCAAAAACTCCAAACAATCCATCACTCCAAACACTCCAAGCACTCCTCCAAACACTCAAAACACTCCTCCAAACACTCGAAACACTCCAAACACTGCTCCAAACACTCCTCTAAACACTCGAAACACTACTCCAAACACTCCAAACACTCCTCCAAACACTCCAAACACTCCTCCAAACAATCCAAACACGCCTCCAAAGACTCCAAATACACCTAACTCCAATAACTCCAAAATCAAAAACTCCTTCAACTCCAAACTCCAATCTCTTAAATCCAAACTCCAAATCTCCAAACTCCTAAACCCAAATATACTAACTTGAAAACGCCAACTCCAAACTGCAATAACTCCAAACTTCCAACTCATAACAGTGTCTTGGTGTGTTTTTATGTGTTTAGGGGTGTTCTGTAGCGTTTTGCAGTGTTTGGTGTGCAAAATGAGTTATGGAGTGTTTTGGGGTGTTTTGGAGTTAGGAGTTTTTGGAGTTTGTCGTTTTTGTTGCTTGGATTTGGGAGTTTTTGGACTGTTTTGGAATGTTTTGGAATGTTTTGGCGTGTTGTGGAGTGTTTTGGTGTGTTTTTGAGTTATGGAGTGTTTTGGAGTGTCTTGGAGTATTTTGGAGTGTTTTGGACTGTTATGAAGTGTTTTGGCGTGAGTGTATAGCAGCGAGTGTTTTGGAGTGTTTTGCAGTTTTCTGGTGTGTTCTTGAGTGTTTTGGAGTGGTTCGAATTGTTTTGGAGTATTTAGCACTGTTTTGGAATGTTTTGGTCTGCTTTTGAGTTATGGAGTTTTTTCCGAGTGTTTCGGACTGCTATGGAGTGTTTTGGAGTGAGTGTATAGCAGCGAGTGTTTTGGAGTGTTTAGCAGTTTTATGGTGTGATTATGAGTGTTTTGGAGTGTTTCGAATTGTTTTGGAGTATTTAGGACTGTTTTGGAATGTTTTGAAGTGTTTTGGTGTGCTTTTGAGTTATGGTGTTTTTTCGAGTGTTTTGGAGTTGTGTTTTTGGAGTGTGGAGTTTTCAGTTTTTGGAGTTCTAACTTTTTGGAGTTTGGAGTTTTGTTTTTGGAGTTTGGAGTTTTTGGCGTTTGGAGTTTTTGGAATTTGGATTTTGGAGTTTTCGGAGTGTTTTGGAGTGATTTGCAGTGTTTTGGAGTATGTTTTGGACTGTTTTGAACTGTATTGGAGTGAGTTTTTGGAGTGTTTTTGAGTGTTTGGGAGTGCTGTGCAGTATTTGGGACTCCGAACACTCCAAACTGACCAAACACTCATCCACACACTCCAAACACTCCTCCAAACATTCCAAACACTCCAAACACCCCTCCAAACACTCCAGCAAAGACTCCAAACTCTCCATAAACTACTCCAAACACTCGAAACACGCCTCCAAACACTCCAAATACTCCTCCAGACACTACCAGCACTGCTCCAAACACTGCAAACAATCATCCAAACGCTCCAAACACTACTCCAAACACTCCAAACACTCCAACACTCCAAACACTCCAAACTCTCCTCCAAACACTCGAAACACTCCCCCAAACACTCGAAACACTCGAAACACTCCTCCAAACACTCCTCCAAAACTCCAAACACTCCATCACTCCAGCACTCCAAACACTCCTCCAAACACTCCAAACACTGCAAACACTTTAACCACTCCTCGAAACACTCCAAACAATCCAATAACACCCAAACCTCCAAAATCAAAAACTCCTTAAACTGCAAACTCTTAAATCCCGCTCCAAATATTCCAAACTCTTAACCCAAATTTCCAAACTTGAAAACGCGAAACTCCATACTTCAAACACCCCAAAGTCCCAGCTCAAATCAGTGTTTGGGTGTGTTTCTATATGTTTTGGACTGTTTTGGAGTGTTCTGGAGCATTTTGCCGTGTTTTGGTGTGCAAAATGAGTTATGGAGTGTTTTGGGGTGTTTTGGAGATTGGAGTTTTTGGAGTTTGGAGTATTTGGAGTTTGGATATGGGACTTTTGGAGTGTTTTGAAATGTTGTGGAGAGTCCTGGTGTGTTTTTGAGTTTTGGAGTGTTTCGGAGCATTTTGTAGTGATTTGGAGTGTTTTGGACTGTTATGGAGTATTTCGGACTGTTTTGGAATGTTTTGAAGTGTTTTGGTATGCTTTTGAGCTATGGAGTTTTTCGAGTGTTTTGGAGTTAGGTGTTTTTGGAGTTTGGAGTTTTCAGTTTTTGGAGCTTTGACTTTTTGAAGTTTGGAGTTTTGTTTTTGGACTTTGGAGTTTTTGGAGTTTGGAGTTTTTGGAGTGTTTTGGAGTGATTTGGAGGGTTTTGGAGTATGTTTTGGACTGTTTTGAACTGTTTTGGAGTGAGTTTTTGGAGTGTTTTTGAGTGTTTGCGAGTGCTGTGCAGTATTTGGGACTCCAAGCACTCCAAACTGAACAAACACTCATCCACACACTCCAAACACTCCTCCAAACACTCCTCCAAACATTCCAAAGACTCCAAACACTACTCCAAACACTCCCAAAAAACCAACACTCCAAACATTCCAAACACTCCAAACTGTCCAAACATTCATCCACACACTCCAAACACTCCTCCAAACACTCCTCCAAACATTCCAAACACTCCGAATACTACTCCAAACACACCAAACACGACTCAAAATACTCCAAACACTCGAAACACTCCAAACACTCCAATCACTACTCCATACACTAGAAAAACTCCTCCAAACACTCCTCCAAACACTACAAGCACTCCAAACACTCCAAACACTCATCCAAACACTCCTCTAAACACTCGAAACACTACTCCAAACACTCCAAACACTCCTCCAAACACTCCAAACACTCCTCCAAACAATCCAAACACGCCTCCAAAGACTCCAAATACACCTAACTCCAATAACTCCAAAATCAAAAACTCCTTCAACTCCAAACTCCAATCTCTTAAATCCAAACTCCAAATCTCCAAACTCCTAAACCCAAATATACTAACTTGAAAACGCCAACTCCAAACTGCAATAACTCCAAACTTCCAACTCATAACAGTGTTTTGGTGTGTTTTTATGTGTTTAGGGGTGTTCTGTAGCGTTTTGCAGTGTTTGGTGTGCAAAATGAGTTATGGAGTGTTTTGGGGTGTTTTGGAGTTAGGAGTTTTTGGAGTTTGTCGTTTTTGTTGCTTGGATTTGGGAGTTTTTGGACTGTTTTGGAATGTTTTGGAATGTTTTGGCGTGTTGTGGAGTGTTTTGGTGTGTTTTTGAGTTATGGAGTGTTTTGGAGTGTCTTGGAGTATTTTGGAGTGTTTTGGACTGTTATGAAGTGTTTTGGCGTGAGTGTATAGCAGCGAGTGTTTTGGAGTGTTTTGCAGTTTTCTGGTGTGTTCTTGAGTGTTTTGGAGTGATTCGAATTGTTTTGGAGTATTTAGCACTGTTTTGGAGTGTTTTGGTCTGCTTTTGAGTTATGGAGTTTTTTCCGAGTGTTTCCGACTGCTATGGAGTGTTTTGGAGTGAGTTTATTGCAGCGAGGGTTTAGGAGTGTTTAGCAGTTTTATGGTGTGATTATGAGTGTTTTGGAGTGTTTCGAATTGTTTTGGAGTATTTAGGACTGTTTTGGAATGTTTTGAAGTGTTTTGGTGTGCTTTTGAGTTATGGTGTTTTTTCGAGTGTTTTGGAGTTGTGTTTTTGGAGTTTGGAGTTTTCAGTTTTTGGAGTTCTAACTTTTTGGAGTTTGGAGTTTTGTTTTTGGAGTTTGGAGTTTTTGGCGTTTGGAGTTTTTGGAATTTGGATTTTGGAGTTTTCGGAGTGTTTTGGAGTGATTTGCAGTGTTTTGGAGTATGTTTTGGACTGTTTTGAACTGTATTGGAGTGAGTTTTTGGAGTGTTTTTGAGTGTTTGGGAGTGCTGTGCAGTATTTGGGACTCCGAACACTCCAAACTGACCAAACACTCATCCACACACTCCAAACACTCCTCCAAACATTCCAAACACTCCAAACACCCCTCCAAACACTCCAGCAAAGACTCCAAACTCTCCATAAACTACTCCAAACACTCGAAACACGCCTCCAAACACTCCAAATACTCCTCCAGACACTACCACCACTGCTCCAAACACTGCAAACAATCATCCAAACGCTCCAAACACTACTCCAAACACTCCAAACACTCCAACACTCCAAACACTCCAAACTCTCCTCCAAACACTCGAAACACTCCCCCAAACACTCGAAACACTCCAAACACTCCTCCAAACACTCCTCCAAAAACTCCAAACACTCCATCACTCCAGCACTCCAAACACTCCTCCAAACACTCCAAACACTCCAAACACTTCAACCACTCCTCGAAACACTCCAAACAATCCAAAAACACCTAAATCCAAACCTCCAAAATCAAAAACTCCTTAAACTGCAAACACTCCAAACACTCCTCCAAACATTCCAAACACTCCAAACACTACTCCAAACACTCCAAAAACTCCAACACTCCAAACACTCCAAACACTCCAAACTGTCCAAACACTCATTCACACACTCCAAATACTCCTCCAAACACACCACCAAACACTCCAAACTCTCCAAAAACTACTCCAAACACTCCAAACACTCCTCCAAACACTCCAACACTCCAAACAGTACTAACACTGCTCCAAACACTGCAAACTATCCTCCAAATGCTTCAAACACTACTCCAAACACTCCAAACACTCCAACACTCCAAACTCTCCTCCAAACACTCCAAACAGTCCTCCAAACACTCCAAACACTCCTCCAAAAATTCCAAACACTCCATTACCCCAAACACTCCAAACACTCCTGCAAACACTCCAAACACTCCAAAGACTTCAACCACTCACTCGAAACACTCCAAACAATCCAAAAACACCCAAACCTCCAAAAGCAAATACTCCTTAATCTGCAAACTCTTAAATCCCGCTCCAAATACTCCAAACTCCTAAACCCACATTTCCAAACTTGAAAACGCGAAACTCCATACTTCAAACACCCCAAAATCCCAGCTCAAATCAGTGTTTGGGTGTGTTTCTATATGTTTTGGACTGTTTTGGAGTGTTCTGGAGCATTTTGCCGTGTTTAATGTGCAAAATGAGTTATGGAGTGTTTTGGAGTGTTTCGAATTGTTTTGGAGTATTTAGGACTGTTTTGGAATGTTTTGAAGTGTTTTGGTATGCTTTTGAGTTATGGAGTTGTTTCGAGTGTTTTGGAGTTAGCTGTTTTTGGCGTTTGGAGTTTTCAGTTTTTGGAGCTTTGACTTTTTGGAGTTTGGAGTTTTTGGAGTTTGGAGTTTTTGGAATTTGGATTTTGGAGTTTTCGGAGTGCTTTGGAGTGATTTGGAGTGTTTTGGAGTATGTTTTGGACTGTTTTGAACTGTTTTGGAGTGAGTTTTTGGAGTGTTTTTGAGTGTTTGGAAGTGCTGTGCAGTATTTGGGACTCCAAACACTCCAAACTGACCAAACACTCATCCACACACTCCAAACACTCCTCCAAACACTCCTCCAAACATTCCAAAGACTCCAAACACTACTCCAAACACTCCAAAAACTCCAACACTCCAAATATTCCAAACACACCAAACACGACTCAAAACACTCCAAACACTCGAAACACTCCAAACACTCCAATCACTAATCCAGACACTAGAGAAACTCTTCCAAACACTCCTCCAAACACTACAAGCACTCCAAACATTCCAAACACTCCTCCAAACACTCCTCCAAACATTCCAAACACTCCAAACACCCCTCCAAACACTCCAGCAAAGACTCCAAACTCTCCATAAACTACTCCAAACACTCGAAACACGCCTCCAAACACTCCAAATACTCCTCCAGACACTACCACCACTGCTCCAAACACTGCAAACAATCATCCAAACGCTCCAAACACTACTCCAAACACTCCAAACACTCCAACACTCCAAACACTCCAAACTCTCCTCCAAACACTCGAAACACTCCCCCAAACACTCGAAACACTCCAAACACTCCTCCAAACACTCCTCCAAAAACTCCAAACACTCCATCACTCCAGCACTCCAAACACTCCTCCAAACACTCCAAACACTCCAAACACTTCAACCACTCCTCGAAACACTCCAAACAATCCAAAAACACCTAAATCCAAACCTCCAAAATCAAAAACTCCTTAAACTGCAAACATTCCAAACACTCCTCCAAACATTCCAAACACTCCAAACACTACTCCAAACACTCCAAAAACTCCAACACTCCAAACACTCCAAACACTCCAAACTGTCCAAACACTCATTCACACACTCCAAATACTCCTCCAAACACACCACCAAACACTCCAAACTCTCCAAAAACTACTCCAAACACTCCAAACACTCCTCCAAACACACCAAACACTCCTCCATACACTCCAAACAGTCCAAACACTCCATCACTCCAAACACTCCTCCAAACACTCCAACACTCCAAACAGTACTAACACTGCTCCAAACACTGCAAACTATCCTCCAAATGCTTCAAACACTACTCCAAACACTCCAAACACTCCAACACTCCAAACTCTCCTCCAAACACTCCAAACAGTCCTCCAAACACTCCAAACACTCCTCCAAAAGTTCCAAACACTCCATCACCCCAAGCACTCCAAACACTCCTGCAAACACTCCAAACACTCCAAAGACTTCAACCACTCACTCGAAACACTCCAAACAATCCAAAAACACCCAAACTTCCAAAAGCAAATACTCCTTAATCTGCAAACTCTTAAATCCCGCTCCAAATACTCCAAACTCCTAAACCCACATTTCCAAACTTGAAAACGCGAAACTCCATACTTCAAACACCCCAAAATCCCAGCTCAAATCAGTGTTTGGGTTTGTTTCTATATGTTTTGGACTGTTTTGGAGTGTTCTGGAGCATTTTGCCGTGTTTAATGTGCAAAATGAGTTATGGAGTGTTTTGGAGTGTTTCGAATTGTTTTGGAGTATTTAGGACTGTTTTGGAATGTTTTGAAGTGTTTTGGTATGCTTTTGAGTTATGGAGTTGTTTCGAGTGTTTTGGAGTTAGCTGTTTTTGGCGTTTGGAGTTTTCAGTTTTTGGAGCTTTGACTTTTTGGAGTTTGGAGTTTTGTTTTTGGAGTTTGGAGTTTTTGGAGTTTGGAGTTTTTGGAATTTGGATTTTGGAGTTTTCGGAGTGCTTTGGAGTGATTTGGAGTGTTTTGGAGTATGTTTTGGACTGTTTTGAACTGTATTGGAGTGAGTTTTTGGAGTGTTTTTGAGTGTTTGGGAGTGCAAACACTCCAAACTGACCAAACACTCATCCACACACTCCAAACACTCCTCCAAACACTCCTCCAAACATTCCAAACACTCCAATCACCCCTCCAAACACTCCAGCAAATACTCCAAACTCTCCAAAAACCTACTCCAAACACTCGAAACACGCCTCCAAACACTCCAAATACTCCTCCAGACACTACTAACACTGCTCCAAACACTGCAAACAATCATCCAAACGCTCCAAACACTACTCCAAACACTCCAAACACTCCAACACTCCAAACACTCCAAACTCTCCTCCAAAACACTCCAAACACTCCTCCAAACACTCCAAACACTCCTCCAAAAACTCCAAACAATCCATCACTCCAAACACTCCAAGCACTCCTCCAAACACTCAAAACACTCCTCCAAACACTCGAAACACTCCAAACACTGCTCCAAACACTCCTCTAAAAACTCCAAACACTCCATCACTCCAAACACTCCAAACACTCCTCCAAACACTCCAAACACTGCAAACACTTTAACCACTCCTCGAAACACTCCAAACAATCCAATAACACCCAAACCTCCAAAATCAAAAACTCCTTTAACTGCAAACTCTTAAATCCCGCTCCAAATATTCCAAACTCTTAACCCAAATTTCCAAACTTGAAAACGCGAAACTCCATACTTCAAACACCCCAAAGTCCCAGCTCAAATCAGTGTTTGGGTGTGTTTCTATATGTTTTGGACTGTTTTGGAGTGTTCTGGAGCATTTTGCCGTATTTTGGTGTGCAAAATGAGTTATGGAGTGTTTTGGGGTGTTTTGGAGCTTTGACTTTTTGGAGTTTGGAGTTTTGTTTTTGGAGTTTGGAGTTTTTGGGGTTTGGAGTTTTTGGAATTTGGATTTTGGAGTTTTCGGAGTGCTTTGGAGTGATTTGGAGTGTTTTGGAGTATGTTTTGGACTGTTTTGAACTGTTTTGGAGTGAGTTTTTGGAGTGTTTTTGAGTGTTTGGAAGTGCTGTGCAGTATTTGGGACTCCAAACACTCCAAACTGACCAAACACTCATCCACACACTCCAAACACTCCTCCAAACACTCCTCCAAACATTCCAAAGACTCCAAACACTACTCCAAACACTCCAAAAACTCCAACACTCCAAATATTCCAAACACACCAAACACGACTCAAAACACTCCAAACACTCGAAACACTCCACACACTCCAATCACTAATCCAGACACTAGAGAAACTCTTCCAAACACTCCTCCAAACACTACAAGCACTCCAAACATTCCAAACACTCCTCCAAACACTCCTCCAAACATTCCAAACACTCCAAACACCCCTCCAAACACTCCAGCAAAGACTCCAAACTCTCCATAAACTACTCCAAACACTCGAAACACGCCTCCAAACACTCCAAATACTCCTCCAGACACTACCAGCACTGCTCCAAACACTGCAAACAATCATCCAAACGCTCCAAACACTACTCCAAACACTCCAAACACTCCAACACTCCAAACACTCCAAACTCTCCTCCAAACACTCGAAACACTCCCCCAAACACTCGAAACACTCCAAACACTCCTCCAAACACTCCTCCAAAAACTCCAAACACTCCATCACTCCAGCACTCCAAACACTCCTCCAAACACTCCAAACACTCCAAACACTTCAACCACTCCTCGAAACACTCCAAACAATCCAAAAACACCTAAATCCAAACCTCCAAAATCAAAAACTCCTTAAACTGCAAACATTCCAAACACTCCTCCAAACATTCCAAACACTCCAAACACTACTCCAAACACTCCAAAAACTCCAACACTCCAAACACTCCAAACACTCCAAACTGTCCAAACACTCATTCACACACTCCAAATACTCCTCCAAACACACCACCAAACACTCCAAACTCTCCAAAAACTACTCCAAACACTCCAAACACTCCTCCAAACACACCAAACACTCCTCCATACACTCCAAACAGTCCAAACACTCCATCACTCCAAACACTCCTCCAAACACTCCAACACTCCAAACAGTACTAACACTGCTCCAAACACTGCAAACTATCCTCCAAATGGTTCAAACACTACTCCAAACACTCCAAACACTCCAACACTCCAAACTCTCCTCCAAACACTCCAAACAGTCCTCCAAACACTCCAAACACTCCTCCAAAAGTTCCAAACACTCCATCACCCCAAGCACTCCAAACACTCCTGCAAACACTCCAAACACTCCAAAGACTTCAACCACTCACTCGAAACACTCCAAACAATCCAAAAACACCCAAACTTCCAAAAGCAAATACTCCTTAATCTGCAAACTCTTAAATCCCGCTCCAAATACTCCAAACTCCTAAACCCACATTTCCAAACTTGAAAACGCGAAACTCCATACTTCAAACACCCCAAAATCCCAGCTCAAATCAGTGTTTGGGTTTGTTTCTATATGTTTTGGACTGTTTTGGAGTGTTCTGGAGCATTTTGCCGTGTTTAATGTGCAAAATGAGTTATGGAGTGTTTTGGAGTGTTTCGAATTGTTTTGGAGTATTTAGGACTGTTTTGGAATGTTTTGAAGTGTTTTGGTATGCTTTTGAGTTATGGAGTTGTTTCGAGTGTTTTGGAGTTAGCTGTTTTTGGCGTTTGGAGTTTTCAGTTTTTGGAGCTTTGACTTTTTGGAGTTTGGAGTTTTGTTTTTGGAGTTTGGAGTTTTTGGAGTTTGGAGTTTTTGGAATTTGGATTTTGGAGTTTTCGGAGTGCTTTGGAGTGATTTGGAGTGTTTTGGAGTATGTTTTGGACTGTTTTGAACTGTATTGGAGTGAGTTTTTGGAGTGTTTTTGAGTGTTTGGGAGTGCAAACACTCCAAACTGACCAAACACTCATCCACACACTCCAAACACTCCTCCAAACACTCCTCCAAACATTCCAAACACTCCAATCACCCCTCCAAACACTCCAGCAAATACTCCAAACTCTCCAAAAACCTACTCCAAACACTCGAAACACGCCTCCAAACACTCCAAATACTCCTCCAGACACTACTAACACTGCTCCAAACACTGCAAACAATCATCCAAACGCTCCAAACTCTACTCCAAACACTCCAAACACTCCAACACTCCAAACACTCCAAACTCTCCTCCAAAACACTCCAAACACTCCTCCAAACACTCCAAACACTCCTCCAAAAACTCCAAACAATCCATCACTCCAAACACTCCAAGCACTCCTCCAAACACTCAAAACACTCCTCCAAACACTCGAAACACTCCAAACACTGCTCCAAACACTCCTCTAAAAACTCCAAACACCCCATCACTCCAAACACTCCAAACACTCCTCCAAACACTCCAAACACTGCAAACACTTTAACCACTCCTCGAAACACTCCAAACAATCCAATAACACCCAAACCTCCAAAATCAAAAACTCCTTTAACTGCAAACTCTTAAATCCCGCTCCAAATATTCCAAACTCTTAACCCAAATTTCCAAACTTGAAAACGCGAAACTCCATACTTCAAACACCCCAAAGTCCCAGCTCAAATCAGTGTTTGGGTGTGTTTCTATATGTTTTGGACTGTTTTGGAGTGTTCTGGAGCATTTTGCCGTGTTTTGGTGTGCAAAATGAGTTATGGAGTGTTTTGGGGTGTTTTGGAGCTTTGACTTTTTGGAGTTTGGAGTTTTGTTTTTGGAGTTTGGAGTTTTTGGAGTTTGGAGTTTTTGGAATTTGGATTTTGGAGTTTTCGGAGTGCTTTGGAGTGATTTGGAGTGTTTTGGAGTATGTTTTGGACTGTTTTGAACTGTTTTGGAGTGAGTTTTTGGAGTGTTTTTGAGTGTTTGGAAGTGCTGTGCAGTATTTGGGACTCCAAACACTCCAAACTGACCAAACACTCATCCACACACTCCAAACACTCCTCCAAACACTCCTCCAAACATTCCAAAGACTCCAAACACTACTCCAAACACTCCAAAAACTCCAACACTCCAAATATTCCAAACACACCAAACACGACTCAAAACACTCCAAACACTCGAAACACTCCAAACACTCCAATCACTAATCCAGACACTAGAGAAACTCTTCCAAACACTCCTCCAAACACTACAAGCACTCCAAACATTCCAAACACTCCTCCAAACACTCCTCCAAACATTCCAAACACTCCAAACACCCCTCCAAACACTCCAGCAAAGACTCCAAACTCTCCATAAACTACTCCAAACACTCGAAACACGCCTCCAAACACTCCAAATACTCCTCCAGACACTACCAGCACTGCTCCAAACACTGCAAACAATCATCCAAACGCTCCAAACACTACTCCAAACACTCCAAACACTCCAACACTCCAAACACTCCAAACTCTCCTCCAAACACTCGAAACACTCCCCCAAACACTCGAAACACTCCAAACACTCCTCCAAACACTGCTCCAAAAACTCCAAACACTCCATCACTCCAGCACTCCAAACACTCCTCCAAACACTCCAAACACTCCAAACACTTCAACCACTCCTCGAAACACTCCAAACAATCCAAAAACACCTAAATCCAAACCTCCAAAATCAAAAACTCCTTAAACTGCAAACACTCCAAACACTCCTCCAAACATTCCAAACACTCCAAACACTACTCCAAACACTCCAAAAACTCCAACACTCCAAACACTCCAAACACTCCAAACTGTCCAAACACTCATTCACACACTCCAAATACTCCTCCAAACACACCACCAAACACTCCAAACTCTCCAAAAACTACTCCAAACACTCCAAACACTCCTCCAAACACGCCAAACACTCCTCCATACACTCCAAACAGTCCAAACACTCCATCACTCCAAACACTCCTCCAAACACTCCAACACTCCAAACAGTACTAACACTGCTCCAAACACTGCAAACTATCCTCCAAATGCTTCAAACACTACTCCAAACACTCCAAACACTCCAACACTCCAAACTCTCCTCCAAACACTCCAAACAGTCCTCCAAACACTCCAAACACTCCTCCAAAAATTCCAAACACTCCATCACCCCAAACACTCCAAACACTCCTGCAAACACTGCAAACACTCCAAAGACTTCAACCACTCACTCGAAACACTCCAAACAATCCAAAAACACCCAAACCTCCAAAAGCAAAAACTCCTTAATCTGCAAACTCTTAAATCCCGCTCCAAATACTCCAAACTCCTAAACCCACATTTCCAAACTTGAAAACGCGAAACTCCATACTTCAAACACCCCAAAATCCCAGCTCAAATCAGTGTTTGGGTGTGTTTCTATATGTTTTGGACTGTTTTGGAGTGTTCTGGAGCATTTTGCCGTGTTTAATGTGCAAAATGAGTTATGGAGTGTTTTGGAGTGTTTCGAATTGTTTTGGAGTATTTAGGACTGTTTTGGAATGTTTTGAAGTGTTTTGGTATGCTTTTGCGTTATGGAGTTGTTTCGAGTGTTTTGGAGTTAGCTGTTTTTGGCGTTTGGAGTTTTCAGTTTTTGGAGCTTTGACTTTTTGGAGTTTGGAGTTTTGTTTTTGGAGTTTGGAGTTTTTGGAGTTTGGAGTTTTTGGAATTTGGATTTTGGAGTTTTCGGAGTGCTTTGGAGTGATTTGGAGTGTTTTGGAGTATGTTTTGGACTGTTTTGAACTGTTTTGGAGTGAGTTTTTGGAGTGTTTTTGAGTGTTTGGAAGTGCTGTGCAGTATTTGGGACTCCAAACACTCCAAACTGACCAAACACTCATCCACACACTCCAAACACTCCTCCAAACACTCCTCCAAACATTCCAAAGACTCCAAACACTACTCCAAACACTCCAAAAACTCCAACACTCCAAATATTCCAAACACACCAAACACGACTCAAAACACTCCAAACACTCGAAACACTCCAAACACTCCAATCACTAATCCAGACACTAGAGAAACTCTTCCAAACACTCCTCCAAACACTACAAGCACTCCAAACATTCCAAACACTCTTCCAAACACTCCTCCAAACATTCCAAACACTCCAAACACCCCTCCAAACACTCCAGCAAAGACTCCAAACTCTCCATAAACTACTCCAAACACTCGAAACACGCCTCCAAACACTCCAAATACTCCTCCAGACACTACCACCACTACTCCAAACACTCCAAACACTCCAACACTCCAAACACTCCAAACTCTCCTCCAAACACTCGAAACACTCCCCCAAACACTCGAAACACTCCAAACACTCCTCCAAACACTCCTCCAAAAACTCCAAACACTCCATCACTCCAGCACTCCAAACACTCCTCCAAACACTCCAAACACTCCAAACACTTCAACCACTCCTCGAAACACTCCAAACAATCCAAAAACACCTAAATCCAAACCACCAAAATCAAAAACTCCTTAAACTGCAAACATTCCAAACACTCCTCCAAACATTCCAAACACTCCAAACACTACTCCAAACACTCCAAAAACTCCAACACTCCAAACACTCCAAACACTCCAAACTGTCCAAACACTCATTCACACACTCCAAATACTCCTCCAAACACACCACCAAACACTCCAAACTCTCCAAAAACTGCTCCAAACACTCTGAACACTCCTCCAAACACGCCAAACACTCCTCCATACACTCCAAACAGTCCAAACACTCCATCACTCCAAACACTCCTCCAAACACTCCAACACTCCAAACAGTACTAACACTGCTCCAAACACTGCAAACTATCCTCCAAATGCTTCAAACACTACTCCAAACACTCCAAACACTCCAACACTCCAAACTCTCCTCCAAACACTCCAAACACTCCTCCAAACACTCCAAACACTTCTCCAAAAACTCCAAACAATCCATCACTCCAAACACTCCAAGCACTCCTCCAAACACTCAAAACACTCCTCCAAACACTCGAAACACTCCAAACACTGCTCCAAACACTCCTCTAAAAACTCCAAACACTCCATCACTCCAAACACTCCAAACACTCCTCCAAACACTCCAAACACTGCAAACACTTTAACCACTCCTCGAAACACTCCAAACAATCCAATAACACCCAAACCTCCAAAATCAAAAACTCCTTTAACTGCAAACTCTTAAATCCCGCTCCAAATACTCCAAACTCCTAAACCCACATTTCCAAACTTGAAAACGCGAAACTCCATACTTCAAACACCCCAAAATCCCAGCTCAAATCAGTGTTTGGGTTTGTTTCTATATGTTTTGGACTGTTTTGGAGTGTTCTGGAGCATTTTGCCGTGTTTAATGTGCAAAATGAGTTATGGAGTGTTTTGGAGTGTTTCGAATTGTTTTGGAGTATTTAGGACTGTTTTGGAATGTTTTGAAGTGTTTTGGTATGCTTTTGAGTTATGGAGTTGTTTCGAGTGTTTTGGAGTTAGCTGTTTTTGGCGTTTGGAGTTTTCTGTTTTTGGAGCTTTGACTTTTTGGAGTTTGGAGTTTTGTTTTTGGAGTTTGGAGTTTTTGGAGTTTGGAGTTTTTGGAATTTGGATTTTGGAGTTTTCGGAGTGCTTTGGAGTGATTTGGAGTGTTTTGGAGTATGTTTTGGACTGTTTTGAACTGTATTGGAGTGAGTTTTTGGAGTGTTTTTGAGTGTTTGGGAGTGCAAACACTCCAAACTGACCAAACACTCATCCACACACTCCAAACACTCCTCCAAACACTCCTCCAAACATTCCAAACACTCCAATCACCCCTCCAAACACTCCAGCAAATACTCCAAACTCTCCAAAAACCTACTCCAAACACTCGAAACACGCCTCCAAACACTCCAAATACTCCTCCAGACACTACTAACACTGCTCCAAACACTGCAAACAATCATCCAAACGCTCCAAACACTACTCCAAACACTCCAAACACTCCAACACTCCAAACACTCCAAACTCTCCTCCAAAACACTCCAAACACTCCTCCAAACACTCCAAACACTTCTCCAAAAACTCCAAACAATCCATCACTCCAAACACTCCAAGCACTCCTCCAAACACTCAAAACACTCCTCCAAACACTCGAAACACTCCAAGCACTGCTCCAAACACTCCTCTAAAAACTCCAAACACTCCATCACTCCAAACACTCCAAACACTCCTCCAAACACTCCAAACACTGCAAACACTTTAACCACTCCTCGAAACACTCCAAACAATCCAATAACACCCAAACCTCCAAAATCAAAAACTCCTTTAACTGCAAACTCTTAAATCCCGCTCCAAATATTCCAAACTCTTAACCCAAATTTCCAAACTTGAAAACGCGAAACTCCATACTTCAAACACCCCAAAGTCCCAGCTCAAATCAGTGTTTGGGTGTGTTTCTATATGTTTTGGACTGTTTTGGAGTGTTCTGGAGCATTTTGCCGTGTTTTGGTATGCAAAATGAGTTATGGTGTTTTGGGGTGTTTTGGAGATTGGAGTTTTTGGAGTTTGGAGTATTTGGAGTTTGGATATGGGACTTTTGGAGTGTTTTGAAATGTTGTGGAGAGTCCTGGTGTGTTTTTGAGTTTTGGAGTGTTTCGGAGCATTTTGTAGTGTTTTGGAGTGTTTTGGACTGTTATGGAGTATTTCGGACTGTTTTGGAATGTTTTGAAGTGTTTTGGTATGCTTTTGAGCTATGGAGTTTTTTCGAGTGTTTTGGAGTTAGGTGTTTTTGGAGTTTGGAGTTTTCAGTTTTTGGAGCTTTGACTTTTTGAAGTTTGGAGTTTTGTTTTTGGAGTTTGGAGTTTTTGGAGTTTGGAGTTTTTGGAGTGTTTTGGAGTGATTTGGAGGGGTTTGGAGTATGTTTTGGACTGTTTTGAACTGTTTTGGAGTGAGTTTTTGGAGTGTTTTTGAGTGTTTGCGAGTGCTGTGCAGTATTTGGGACTCCAAACACTCCAAACTGACCAAACACTCATCCACACACTCCAAACACTCCTCCAAACACTCCTCCAAACATTCCAAAGACTCCAAACACTACTCCAAACACTCCAAAAAATCCAACACTCCAAACATTCCAAACACTCCAACTGTCCAAACATTCATCCACACACTCCAAACACTCCTCCAAACACTCCTCCAAACATTCCAAACACTCCGAATACTGCTCCAAACACAGCAAACACGACTCAAAACACTCCAAACACTCGAAACACTCCAAACATTCCAATCACTACTCCATACACTAGAAAAACTCCTCCAAACACTCCTCCAAACTCTACAAGCACTCCAAACACTCCAAACACTCATCCAAACACTCCAAACACTCCTCCAAACACTCCTCCAAACACTACAAGCACTCCAAACACTCCAAACACTACTCCAAACACTCCAAACACTCCTCTAAACACTCCAAACACTCCTCCAAACAATCCAAACACGCCTCCAAACACTCCAAATACACCTAACTCCAATAACTCCAAAATCAAAAACTCCATCAACTCCAAACTCCAATCTCTTAAATCCAAACACCAAATCTCCAAACTCCTAAACCCAAATATACTAACTTGAAAACGCCAACTCCAAACTGCAATAACTCCAAACTTCCAACTCATAACAGTGTTTTGGTGTGTTTTTATGTGTTTAGGGGTGTTCTGTAGCGTTTTGCAGTGTTTGGTGTGCAAAATGAGTTATGGAGTGTTTTGGGGTGTTTTGGAGTTAGGAGTTTTTGGAGTTTGTCGTTTTTGTTGCTTGGATTTGGGAGTTTTTGGACTGTTTTGGAATGTTTTGGAATGTTTTGGCGTGTTGTGGAGTGTTTTGGTGTGTTTTTGAGTTATGGAGTGTTTTGGAGTGTCTTGGAGTATTTTGGAGTGTTTTGGACTGTTATGAAGTGTTTTGGCGTGAGTGTATAGCAGCGAGTGTTTTGGAGTGTTTTGCAGTTTTCTGGTGTGTTCTTGAGTGTTTTGGAGTGGTTCGAATTGTTTTGGAGTATTTAGCACTGTTTTGGAGTGTTTTGGTCTGCTTTTGAGTTATGGAGTTTTTTCCGAGTGTTTCGGACTGCTATGGAGTGTTTTGGAGTGAGTGTATAGCAGCGAGTGTTTTGGAGTGTTTAGCAGTTTTATGGTGTGATTATGAGTGTTTTGGAGTGTTTCGAATTGTTTTGGAGTATTTAGGACTGTTTTGGAATGTTTTGAAGTGTTTTGGTGTGCTTTTGAGTTATGGTGTTTTTTCGAGTGTTTTGGAGTTGTGTTTTTGGAGTTTGGAGTTTTCAGTTTTTGGAGTTCTAACTTTTTGGAGTTTGGAGTTTTGTTTTTGGAGTTTGGAGTTTTTGGCGTTTGTAGTTTTTGGAATTTGGATTTTGGAGTTTTCGGAGTGTTTTGGAGTGATTTGCAGTGTTTTGGAGTATGTTTTGGACTGTTTTGAACTGTATTGGAGTGAGTTTTTGGAGTGTTTTTGAGTGTTTGGGAGTGCTGTGCAGTATTTGGGACTCCGAACACTCCAAACTGACCAAACACTCATCCACACACTCCAAACACTCCTCCAAACACTCCTCCAAACATTCCAAACACTCCAAACACCCCTCCAAACACTCCAGCAAAGACTCCAAACTCTCCATAAACTACTCCAAACACTCGAAACACGCCTCCAAACACTCCAAATACTCCTCCAGACACTACCAGCACTGCTCCAAACACTGCAAACAATCATCCAAACGCTCCAAACACTACTCCAAACACTCCAACACTCCAAACACTCCAAACTCTCCTCCAAACACTCGAAACACTCCCCCAAACACTCGAAACACTCCAAACACACCTCCAAACACTCCTCCAAAAACTCCAAACACTCCATCACTCCAGCACTCCAAACACTCCTCCAAACACTCCAAACACTCCAAACACTTCAAACACTCCTCGAAACACTCCAAACAATCCAAAAACACCTAAATCCAAACCTCCAAAATCAAAAACTCCTTAAACTGCAAACACTCCAAACACTCCTCCAAACATTCCAAACACTCCAAACACTACTCCAAACACTCCAAAAACTCCAACACTCCAAACACTCCAAACACTCCAAACTGTCCAAACACTCATTCACACACTCCAAATACTCCTCCAAACACACCACCAAACACTCCAAACTCTCCAAAAACTACTCCAAACACTCCAAACACTCCTCCAAACACACCAAACACTCCTCCATACACTCCAAACAGTCCAAACACTCCATCACTCCAAACACTCCTCCAAACACTCCAACACTCCAAACAGTACTAACACTGCTCCAAACACTGCAAACTATCCTCCAAATGCTTCAAACACTACTCCAAACACTCCAAACACTCCAACACTCCAAACTCTCCTCCAAACACTCCAAACAGTCCTCCAAACACTCCAAACACTCCTCCAAAAATTCCAAACACTCCATCACCCCAAACACTCCAAACACTCCTGCAAACACTCCAAACACTCCAAAGACTTCAACCACTCACTCGAAACACTCCAAACAATCCAAAAACACCCAAACCTCCAAAAGCAAATACTCCTTAATCTGCAAACTCTTAAATCCCGCTCCAAATACTCCAAACTCCTAAACCCACATTTCCAAACTTGAAAACGCGAAACTCCATACTTCAAACACCCCAAAATCCCAGCTCAAATCAGTGTTTGGGTGTGTTTCTATATGTTTTGGACTGTTTTGGAGTGTTCTGGAGCATTTTGCCGTGTTTAATGTGCAAAATGAGTTATGGAGTGTTTTGGAGTATTTCGAATTGTTTTGGAGTATTTAGGACTGTTTTGGAATGTTTTGAAGTGTTTTGGTATGCTTTTGAGTTATGGAGTTGTTTCGAGTGCTTTGGAGTTAGCTGTTTTTGGCGTTTGGAGTTTTCAGTTTTTGGAGCTTTGACTTTTTGGAGTTTGGAGTTTTGTTTTTGGAGTTTGGAGTTTTTGGAGTTTGGAGTTTTTGGAATTTGGATTTTGGAGTTTTCGGAGTGCTTTGGAGTGATTTGGAGTGTTTTGGAGTATGTTTTGGACTGTTTTGAACTGTTTTGGAGTGAGTTTTTGGAGTGTTTTTGAGTGTTTGGAAGTGCTGTGCAGTCTTTGGGACTCCAAACACTCCAAACTGACCAAACACTCATCCACACACTCCAAACACTCCTCCAAACACTCCTCCAAACATTCCAAAGACTCCAAACACTACTCCAAACACTCCAAAAACTCCAACACTCCAAATATTCCAAACACACCAAACACGACTCAAAACACTCCAAACACTCGAAACACTCCAAACACTCCAATCACTAATCCAGACACTAGAGAAACTCTTCCAAACACTCATCCAAACACTACAAGCACTCCAAACATTCCAAACACTCCTCCAAATACTCCTCTAAACACTCCAACCATTACTCCAAACACTCCAAACACTCCTCCAAACACTCCAAACACACCTCCAAACACTCCAAATACACCTAACTCCAATAACTCCAAAATCAAAAACTCCTTCAACTCCAAACTCCAATCTCTTAAATCTAAACTCCAGAAACTCCAAACTCCTAAACCCAAATTTGCTAACTTGAAAACGCCAACTCTAAACTGCAAAAACTCCAAACTTCCAACTCATACCAGTGTTTTGGTGTGTTTTTTTGTGTTTAGGGGTGTTCTGTAGCGTTTTGCAGTGTTTGGTGTTCAAAATGAGTTATGGAGTGATTTGGGGTGTTTTGGAGTTAGGAGTTTTTGGAGTTTGACGTTTTTGTTGCTTCGATTCGGGAGTTTTTGGACTGTTTTGGAATGTTTTGGATTGCTTTGGTGTGTTGTGGAGTGTTTTTGAGTTATGGAGTGTTTTGGAGTGTCTTGGAGTATTTTGGAGTGTTTTGGACTGTTATGAAGTGTTTCGGCGTGAGTGTATAGCAGCCAGTGTTTTGGAGTGTTTTGCAGTTTTCTGGTGTGTTCTTGAGTGTTTTGGAGTGGATCGAATTGTTTTGGCGTATTTAGCACTGTTTTGGAGTGTTTTGGCTTGCTTTTGAGTTATGGAGTTTTTTCCGAGTGTTTCCGACTGCTATGGAGTGTTTTGGAGTGAGTTTATTGCAGCGAGGGTTTAGGAGTGTTTAGCAGTTTTATGGTGTGATTATGAGTGTTTTGGAGTGTTTCGAATTGTTTTGGAGTATTTAGGACTGTTTTGGAATGTTTGGAAGTGTTTTGGTGTGCTTTTGAGTTATTGTGTTTTTTCGAGTGTTTTGGAGTTGTGTTTTTGGAGTTTGGAGTTTTCAGTTTTTGGAGTTTGGAGTTTTTGGAATTTGGATTTTGGAGTTTTCGGAGTGTTTTGGAGTGATTTGCAGTGTCTTGGAGTATGTTTTGGACTGTTTTGGAGTGAGTTTTTGGAGTACTTTTGAGTGTTTGGGAGAGCTGTGCACAATATGGGGCTCCAAACACTCCAAGCTGTCCAAACACTCATCCACACACTCCAAACAGTCCTCCAAACATTCCAAGCACTCCAAACACTACTCCAAACACTCCAAAAACTCCAACACTCCAAACACTCCAAACTGTCCAAACACTCATCCACACACTCGAAATACTCCTCCAAACACTCCACCAAACACTCCAAACTCTCCAAAAACTACTCCAAACAGTCCAAACATTACTCCAAGCACAACAAACACTCCTCCAAACACTGCAACACTCCAAACTCTCCAAAGAGTACTCCAAACACTCCAAATACTCCTCCAGACACTACTAACACTGCTCCAAACACTGCAAACAATCCTCCAAACGCTCCAAACACTACTCCAAACACTCCAAACACTCCAACACTCCAAACACTCCAAACTCTCCTCCAAACACTCCAAACACTCCTGCAAACACTCCAAACACTCCATCACTCCAAACACTCCTCCAAACATTCCCCAAAACACTCGAAACACTCCAAACACTCCTCCAAACATTCCTCCAAAATCTCCAAACATTCCATCACTCCAGCACTCCAAACAATCCTCCAAACACTCCAAACACTTCAACCACTCCTCGAAACACTCCAAACAATCCAAAAACACCTAAATCCAAACCTCCAAAATCAAAAACTCCTTAAACTGCAAACTCTTAAATCCCGCTCCAAATACTCCAAACTCCTCAACCCAAATTATCAAACTTGAAACGCGAAACTCCAAACTTCAAAAACGCCAAACCCCCAACTCATATCAGTGTTCCGGTGTGTTTTGGATTGTTTGGAATGTTCTGGAGCGTTTTGCCGTGTTATGTTGTGTTTTGGTGTGCAAAATGAGTTATGGAGTGCTTTGGGGTGTTTTGGAGTTAGGAGTTTTTGGAGTTTGGAGTTTTTGGAATTTGGATATTGGAGTTTTCGCAGTGTTTTGGAGTGATTTGCAGTGTTTTGGACTATGTTTTGGAGTGTTTTGGACTGTTTTGGAGTGAGTTCTTGGAGTGTTTTTGAGTGTTTGGGAGTGCTGTGCAGTATTTGGACTCCAAACACTCCAAACTGTCCAAACACTCATCCACACACTCCAAACACTCCTCCAAACATTCCAAACACTCCAAACACTACTCCAAACACTCCAAAAACTCCAACACTCAAACACTCCAAACACTCCTCCAAACACTCCAAGCACTCCAAAGACACCAAAACACTCCTCCAAACACTCCAAACACTCCTCCAAACACTCCAGCAAAGATTCCAAACTCTCCAAATATTACTCCAAACACTCCAAACACTCCTCCAAACACACCAAACACTCCTCCATACACTCCAAACAGTCCAAACACTCCATCACTCCAAACACTCCTCCAAACACTCCAACACTCCAAACAGTACTAACACTGCTCCAAACACTGCAAACTATCCTCCAAATGCTTCAAACACTACTCCAAACACTCCAAACACTCCAACACTCCAAACTCTCCTCCAAACACTCCAAACAGTCCTCCAAACACTCCAAACACTCCTCCAAAAATTCCAAACACTCCATCACCCCAAACACTCCAAACACTCCTGCAAACACTCCAAACACTCCAAAGACTTCAACCACTCACTCGAAACACTCCAAACAATCCAAAAACACCCAAACCTCCAAAAGCAAATACTCCTTAATCTGCAAACTCTTAAATCCCGCTCCAAATACTCCAAACTCCTAAACCCACATTTCCAAACTTGAAAACGCGAAACTCCATACTTCAAACACCCCAAAATCCCAGCTCAAATCAGTGTTTGGGTGTATTTCTATATGTTTTGGACTGTTTTGGAGTGTTCTGGAGCATTTTGCCGTGTTTAATGTGCAAAATGAGTTATGGAGTGTTTTGGAGTATTTCGAATTGTTTTGGAGTATTTAGGACTGTTTTGGAATGTTTTGAAGTGTTTTGGTATGCTTTTGAGTTATGGAGTTGTTTCGAGTGCTTTGGAGTTAGCTGTTTTTGGCGTTTGGAGTTTTCAGTTTTTGGAGCTTTGACTTTTTGGAGTTTGGAGTTTTGTTTTTGGAGTTTGGAGTTTTTGGAGTTTGGAGTTTTTGAAATTTGGATTTTGGAGTTTTCGGAGTGCTTTGGAGTGATTTGGAGTGTTTTGGAGTATGTTTTGGACTGTTTTGAACTGTTTTGGAGTGAGTTTTTGGAGTGTTTTTGAGTGTTTGGAAGTGCTGTGCAGTCTTTGGGACTCCAAACACTCCAAACTGACCAAACACTCATCCACACACTCCAAACACTCCTCCAAACACTCCTCCAAACATTCCAAAGACTCCAAACACTACTCCAAACACTCCAAAAACTCCAACACTCCAAATATTCCAAACACACCAAACACGACTCAAAACACTCCAAACACTCGAAACACTCCAAGCACTCCAATCACTAATCCAGACACTAGAGAAACTCTTCCAAACACTCATCCAAACACTACAAGCACTCCAAACATTCCAAACACTCCTCCAAATACTCCTCTAAACACTCCAACCATTACTCCAAACACTCCAAACACTCCTCCAAACACTCCAAACACACCTCCAAACACTCCAAATACACCTAACTCCAATAACTCCAAAATCAAAAACTCCTTCAACTCCAAACTCCAATCTCTTAAATCTAAACTCCAGAAACTCCAAACTCCTAAACCCAAGTTTGCTAACTTGAAAACGCCAACTCTAAACTGCAAAAACTCCAAACTTCCAACTCATACCAGTGTTTTGGTGTGTTTTTTTGTGTTTAGGGGTGTTCTGTAGCGTTTTGCAGTGTTTGGTGTTCAAAATGAGTTATGGAGTGATTTGGGGTGTTTTGGAGTTAGGAGTTTTTGGAGTTTGACGTTTTTGTTGCTTCGATTCGGGAGTTTTTGGACTGTTTTGGAATGTTTTGGATTGCTTTGGTGTGTTGTGGAGTGTTTTTGAGTTATGGAGTGTTTTGGAGTGTCTTGGAGTATTTTGGAGTGTTTTGGACTGTTATGAAGTGTTTCGGCGTGAGTGTATAGCAGCGAGTGTTTTGGAGTGTTTTGCAGTTTTCTGGTGTGTTCTTGAGTGTTTTGGAGTGGATCGAATTGTTTTGGCGTATTTAGCACTGTTTTGGAGTGTTTTGGCTTGCTTTTGAGTTATGGAGTTTTTTCCGAGTGTTTCCGACTGCTATGGAGTGTTTTGGAGTGAGTTTATTGCAGCGAGGGTTTAGGAGTGTTTAGCAGTTTTATGGTGTGATTATGAGTGTTTTGGAGTGTTTCGAATTGTTTTGGAGTATTTAGGACTGTTTTGGAATGTTTGGAAGTGTTTTGGTGTGCTTTTGAGTTATTGTGTTTTTTCGAGTGTTTTGGAGTTGTGTTTTTGGAGTTTGGAGTTTTCAGTTTTTGGAGTTTGGAGTTTTTGGAATTTGGATTTTGGAGTTTTCGGAGTGTTTTGGAGTGATTTGCAGTGTCTTGGAGTATGTTTTGGACTGTTTTGGAGTGAGTTTTTGGAGTACTTTTGAGTGTTTGGGAGAGCTGTGCACAATATGGGGCTCCAAACACTCCAAGCTGTCCAAACACTCATCCACACACTCCAAACAGTCCTCCAAACATTCCAAACACTCCAAACACTACTCCAAACACTCCAAAAACTCCAACACTCCAAACACTCCAAACTGTCCAAACACTCATCCACACACTCGAAATACTCCTCCAAACACTCCACCAAACACTCCAAACTCTCCAAAAACTACTCCAAACAGTCCAAACATTCCTCCAAGCACAACAAACACTCCTCCAAACACTGCAACACTCCAAACTCTCCAAAGAGTACTCCAAACACTCCAAATACTCCTCCAGACACTACTAACACTGCTCCAAACACTGCAAACAATCCTCCAAACGCTCCAAACACTACTCCAAACACTCCAAACACTCCAACACTCCAAACACTCCAAACTCTCCTCCAAACACTCCAAACACTCCTGCAAACACTCCAAACACTCCATCACTCCAAACACTCCTCCAAACACTCCAAACACTCCCCAAAACACTCGAAACACTCCAAACACTCCTCCAAACATTCCTCCAAAATCTCCAAACATTCCATCACTCCAGCACTCCAAACAATCCTCCAAACACTCCAAACACTTCAACCACTCCTCGAAACACTCCAAACAATCCAAAAACACCTAAATCCAAACCTCCAAAATCAAAAACTCCTTAAACTGCAAACTCTTAAATCCCGCTCCAAATACTCCAAACTCCTCAACCCAAATTATCAAACTTGAAACGCGAAACTCCAAACTTCAAAAACGCCAAACCCCCAACTCATATCAGTGTTCCGGTGTGTTTTGGATTGTTTGGAATGTTCTGGAGCGTTTTGCCGTGTTATGTTGTGTTTTGGTGTGCAAAATGAGTTATGGAGTGCTTTGGGGTGTTTTGGAGTTAGGAGTTTTTGGAGTTTGGAGTTTTTGGAATTTGGATATTGGAGTTTTCGCAGTGTTTTGGAGTGATTTGCAGTGTTTTGGACTATGTTTTGGAGTGTTTTGGACTGTTTTGGAGTGAGTTCTTGGAGTGTTTTTGAGTGTTTGGGAGTGCTGTGCAGTATTTGGACTCCAAACACTCCAAACTGTCCAAACACTCATCCACACACTCCAAACACTCCTCCAAACATTCCAAACACTCCAAACACTACTCCAAACACTCCAAAAACTCCAACACTCAAACACTCCAAACACTCCTCCAAACACTCCAAGCACTCCAAAGACACCAAAACACTCCTCCAAACACTCCAAACACTCCTCCAAACACTCCAGCAAAGATTCCAAACTCTCCAAAAATTACTCCAAACACTCCAAACACTCCTCCAAACACACCAAACACTCCTCCATACACTCCAAACAGTCCAAACACGCCATCACTCCAAACACTCCTCCAAACACTCCAACACTCCAAACTCTCCAAAGACTACTCCAAACACTCCAAATACTCCTCCAGACACTACTCTCACTGCTCCAAACACTTTGAACAATTCTCCAAATGCTCCAAACACTACTCCAAACACTCCAAAATGTCCAACACTCCAAACACTCCGAACACTCCAGACTGTCCAAACACTCATCCACACACTCCAAATACTCCTCCAAACACTCCACCAAACACTCCAAACTCTCCAAAAACTACTCCAAGCACTCCAAACACTCCTCCAAACACACCAAACACTCCTCCATACACTCCAAACAGTCCAAGCACTCCATCACTCCAAACACTCCAAACACTCCAACACTGCAAACACTCCAAACTCTCCTCCAAACACTCGAAACACTCCTCCAAACACTCCAAACACTACTCCAAAAACTCCAAACAATCAATCACTCCAAACACTCCAAACACTCCTCCAACACTCCAAACACTCCAAACTCTCCTCTAAACACTCCAAACACTCCTCCAAACACTCCAAACACTCCTCCAAAAACTCCAAACAATCAATCACACCAAACACTCCAAACACTCGTCCACACACTTCGAACACTCCTCCAAACAGTGCAAGCACTCCTCCAAACACTCCAAACACTACAAAACTCCAAACACTCCTCGAAACACTCCAAACAATCCAAAAACACCTAATTCCAAACCTCCAAAATCAAAAGCACTTTAAACTGCAATCTCTTAAATCCCGCTCCAAATACTCCAAACTCCTAAACCCAAATTTCCAAACTTGAAAACGCGAAACTCCAAACTTCAAAAACTCCAAACTCCCAATTCATATCAGCGTTTCGGTGTGTTTCTATGTGTTTTGGACTGTTTTGGAGTGTTCTGGAGCATTTTGCCGTGTTTTGGTGTGTTATGGAGTTCTTTCGAGTGTTTTCTAGTTTGATGTTTTTGGAGTTTGGAGTTTTCAGTTTTTGGAGTTTTGACTTTTTGGAGTTTGGAGTTTTGTTTTTGGAGTTTGGAGTTTTTGGCGTTTGGAGTTTTTGGAATTTGGATTTTGGAGTTTTCGGAGTGTTTTGGAGTGATTTGCAGTGTTTTGGAGTATGTTTTGGACTGTTTTGAACTGTATTGGAGTGAGTTTTTGGAGTGTTTTTGAGTGTTTGGGAGTGCAAACACTCCAAACTGACCAAACACTCATCCACACACTTCAAACACTCCTCCAAACACTCCTCCAAACATTCCAAACACTCCAATCACCCCTCCAAACACTCCAGCAAATACTCCAAACTCTCCAAAAACCTACTCCAAACACTCGAAACACGCCTCCAAACACTCCAAATACTCCTCCAGACACTACTAACACTGCTCCAAACACTGCAAACAATCATCCAAACGCTCCAAACACTACTCCAAACACTCCAAACACTCCAACACTCCAAACACTCCAAACTCTCCTCCAAAACACTCCAAACACTCCTCCAAACACTCCAAACACTTCTCCAAAAACTCCAAACAATCCATCACTCCAAACACTCCAAGCACTCCTCCAAACACTCAAAACACTCCTCCAAACACTCGAAACACTCCAAACACTGCTCCAAACACTCCTCTAAAAACTCCAAACACTCCATCACTCCAAACACTCCAAACACTGCAAACACTTTAACCACTCCTCGAAACACTCCAAACAATCCAATAACACCCAAACCTCCAAAATCAAAAACTCCTTTAACTGCAAACTCTTAAATCCCGCTCCAAATATTCCAAACTCTTAACCCAAATTTCCAAACTTGAAAACGCGAAACTCCATACTTCAAACACCCCAAAGTCCCAGCTCAAATCAGTGTTTGGGTGTGTTTCTATATGTTTTGGACTGTTTTGGAGTGTTCTGGAGCATTTTGCCGTGTTTTGGTGTGCAAAATGAGTTATGGAGTGTTTTGGGGTGTTTTGGAGATTGGAGTTTTTGGAGTTTGGAGTATTTGGAGTTTGGATATGGGACTTTTGGAGTGTTTTGAAATGTTGTGGAGAGTCCTGGTGTGTTTTTGAGTTTTGGAGTGTTTCGGAGCATTTTGTAGTGTTTTGGAGTGTTTTGGACTGTTATGGAGTATTTCGGACTGTTTTGGAATGTTTTGAAGTGTTTTGGTATGCTTTTGAGCTATGGAGTTTTTTCGAGTGTTTTGGAGTTAGGTGTTTTTGGAGTTTGGAGTTTTCAGTTTTTGGAGCTTTGACTTTTTGAAGTTTGGAGTTTTGTTTTTGGAGTTTGGAGTTTTTGGAGTTTGGAGTTTTTGGAGTGTTTTGGAGTGATTTGGAGGGGTTTGGAGTATGTTTTGGACTGTTTTGAACTGTTTTGGAGTGAGTTTTTGGAGTGTTTTTGAGTGTTTGCGAGTGCTGTGCAGTATTTGGGACTCCAAACACTCCAAACTGACCAAACACTCATCCACACACTCCAAACACTCCTCCAAACACTCCTCCAAACATTCCAAAGACTCCAAACACTACTCCAAACACTCCAAAAAATCCAACACTCCAAACATTCCAAACACTCCAAACTGTCCAAACATTCATCCACACACTCCAAACACTCCTCCAAACACTCCTCCAAACATTCCAAACACTCCGAATACTACTCCAAACACACCAAACACGACTCAAAACACTCCAAACACTCGAAACACTCCAAACACTCCAATCACTACTCCATACACTAGAAAAACTCCTCCAAACACTCCTCCAAACACTACAAGCACTCCAAACACTCCAAACACTCATCCAAACACTCCTCTAAACACTCGAAACACTACTCCAAACACTCCAAACACTCCTCCAAACACTCCAAACACTCCTCCAAACAATCCAAACACGCCTCCAAACACTCCAAATACACCTAACTCCAATAACTCCAAAATCAAAAACTCCATCAACTCCAAACTCCAATCTCTTAAATCCAAACTCCAAATCTCCAAACTCCTAAACCCAAATATACTAACTTGAAAACGCCAACTCCAAACTGCAATAACTCCAAACTTCCAACTCATAACAGTGTTTTGGTGTGTTTTTATGTGTTTAGGGGTGTTCTATAGCGTTTTGCAGTGTTTGGTGTGCAAAATGAGTTATGGAGTGTTTTGGGGTGTTTTGGAGTTAGGAGTTTTTGGAGTTTGTCGTTTTTGTTGCTTGGATTTGGGAGTTTTTGGACTGTTTTGGAATGTTTTGGAATGTTTTGGCGTGTTGTGGAGTGTTTTGGTGTGTTTTTGAGTTATGGAGTGTTTTGGAGTGTCTTGGAGTATTTTGGAGTGTTTTGGACTGTTATGAAGTGTTTTGGCGTGAGTGTATAGCAGCGAGTGTTTTGGAGTGTTTTGCAGTTTTCTGGTGTGTTCTTGAGTGTTTTGGAGTGGTTCGAATTGTTTTGGAGTATTTAGCACTGTTTTGGAGTGTTTTGGTCTGCTTTTGAGTTATGGAGTTTTTTCCGAGTGTTTCGGACTGCTATGGAGTGTTTTGGAGTGAGTTTATAGCTGCGAGTGTTTTGGAGTGTTTAGCAGTTTTATGGTGTGATTATGAGTGTTTTGGAGTGTTTCGAATTGTTTTGGAGTATTTAGGACTGTTTTGGAATGTTTTGAAGTGTTTTGGTGTGCTTTTGAGTTATGGTGTTTTTTCGAGTGTTTTGGAGTTGTGTTTTTGGAGTTTGGAGTTTTCAGTTTTTGGAGTTCTAACTTTTTGGAGTTTGGAGTTTTGTTTTTGGAGTTTGGAGTTTTTGGCGTTTGGAGTTTTTGGAATTTGGATTTTGGAGTTTTCGGAGTGTTTTGGAGTGATTTGCAGTGTTTTGGAGTATGTTTTGGACTGTTTTGAACTGTATTGGAGTGAGTTTTTGGAGTGTTTTTGAGTGTTTGGGAGTGCTGTGCAGTATTTGGGACTCCGAACACTCCAAACTGACCAAACACTCATCCACACACTCCAAACACTCCTCCAAACACTCCTCCAAACATTCCAAACACTGCAAACACCCCTCCAAACACTCCAGCAAAGACTCCAAACTCTCCATAAACTACTCCAAACACTCGAAACACGCCTCCAAACACTCCAAATACTCCTCCAGACACTACTAGCACTGCTCCAAACACTGCAAACAATCATCCAAACGCTCCAAACACTACTCCAAACACTCCAAACACTCCAACACTCCAAACACTCCAAACTCTCCTCCAAACACTCGAAACACTCCCCCAAACACTCGAAACACTCCAAACACTCCTCCAAACACTCCTCCAAAAACTCCAAACACTCCAGCACTCCAGCACTCCAAACACTCCTCCAAACACTCCAAACACTCCAAACACTTCAACCACTCCTCGAAACACTCCAAACAATCCAAAAACACCTAAATCCAAACCTCCAAAATCAAAAACTCCTTAAACTGCAAACACTCCAAACACTCCTCCAAACATTCCAAACACTCCAAACACTACTCCAAACACTCCAAAAACTCCAACACTCCAAACACTCCAAACACTCCAAACTATCCAAACACTCATTCACACAATCCAAATACTCCTCCAAACACACCACCAAACACTCCAAACTCTCCAAAAACTACTCCAAACACTCCTCCAAACACACCAAACACTCCTCCATACACTCCAAACAGTCCAAACACTCCATCACTCCAAACACTCCTCCAAACACTCCAACACTCCAAACAGTACTAACACTGCTCCAAACACTGCAAACTATCCTCCAAATGCTTCAAACACTACTCCAAACACTCCAAACACTCCAACACTCCAAACTCTCCTCCAAACACTCCAAACAGTCCTCCAAACACTCCAAACACTCCTCCAAAAATTCCAAACACTCCATCACCCCAAACACTCCAAACACTCCTGCAAACACTCTAAACACTCCAAAGACTTCAACCACTCACTCGAAACACTCCAAACAATCCAAAAACACCCAAACCTCCAAAAGCAAAAACTCCTTAATCTGCAAACTCTTAAATCCCGCTCCAAATACTCCAAACTCCTAAACCCACATTTCCAAACTTGAAAACGCGAAACTCCATACTTCAAACACCCCAAAATCCCAGCTCAAATCAGTGTTTGGGTTTGTTTCTATATGTTTTGGACTGTTTTGGAGTGTTCTGGAGCATTTTGCCGTGTTTAATGTGCAAAATGAGTTATGGAGTGTTTTGGAGTGTTTCGAATTGTTTTGGAGTATTTAGGACTGTTCTGGAATGTTTTGAAGTGTTTTGGTATGCTTTTGAGTTATGGAGTTGTTTCGAGTGTTTTGGAGTTAGCTGTTTTTGGCGTTTGGAGTTTTCAGTTTTTGGAGCTTTGACTTTTTGGAGTTTGGAGTTTTGTTTTTGGAGTTTGGAGTTTTTGGAGTTTGGAGTTTTTGGAATTTGGATTTTGGAGTTTTCGGAGTGCTTTGGAGTGATTTGGAGTGTTTTGGAGTATGTTTTGGACTGTTTTGAACTGTTTTGGAGTGAGTTTTTGGAGTGTTTTTGAGTGTTTGGAAGTGCTGTGCAGTATTTGGGACTCCAAACACTCCAAACTGACCAAACACTCATCCACACACTCCAAACACTCCTCCAAACACTCCTCCAAACATTCCAAAGATTCCAAACACTACTCCAAACACTCCAAAAACTCCAACACTCCAAATATTCCAAACACACCAAACACGACTCAAAACACTCCAAACACTCGAAACACTCCAAACACTCCAATCACTAATCCAGACACTAGAGAAACTCTTCCAAACACTCCTCCAAACACTACAAGCACTCCAAACATTCCAAACACTCCTCCAAACACTCCTCCAAACATTCCAAACACTCCAAACACCCCTCCAAACACTCCAGCAAAGACTCCAAACTCTCCATAAACTACTCCAAACACTCGAAACACGCCTCCAAACACTCCAAATAATCCTCCAGACACTACCAGCACTGCTCCAAACACTGCAAACAATCATCCAAACGCTCCAAACACTACTCCAAACACTCCAAACACTCCAACACTCCAAACACTCCAAACTCTCCTCCAAACACTCGAAACACTCCCCCAAACACTCGAAACACTCCAAACACTCCTCCAAACACTCCTCCAAAAACTCCAAACACTCCATCACTCCAGCAATCCAAACACTCCTCCAAACACTCCAAACACTCCAAACACTTCAACCACTCCTCGAAACACTCCAAACAATCCAAAAACACCTAAATCCAAACCTCCAAAATCAAAAACTCCTTAAACTGCAAACACTCCAAACACTCCTCCAAACATTCCAAACACTCCAAACACTACTCCAAACACTCCAAAAACTCCAACACTCCAAACACTCCAAACACTCCAAACTGTCCAAACACTCATTCACACACTCCAAATACTCCTCCAGACACACCACCAAACACTCCAAACTCTCCAAAAACTACTCCAAACACTCCAAACACTCCTCCAAACACGCCAAACACTCCTCCATACACTCCAAACAGTCCAAACACTCCATCACTCCAAACACTCCTCCAAACACTCCAACACTCCAAACAGTACTAACACTGCTCCAAACACTGCAAACTATCCTCCAAATGCTTCAAACACTACTCCAAACACTCCAAACACTCCAACACTCCAAACTCTCCTCCAAACACTCCAAACAGTCCTCCAAACACTCCAAACACTCCTCCAAAAATTCCAAACACTCCATCACCCCAAACACTCCAAACACTCCTGCAAACACTCCAAACACTCCAAAGACTTCAACCACTCACTCGAAACACTCCAAACAATCCAAAAACACCCAAACCTCCAAAAGCAAAAACTCCTTAATCTACAAACTCTTAAATCCCGCTCCAAATACTCCAAACTCCTAAACCCACGTTTCCAAACTTGAAAACGCGAAACTCCATACTTCAAACACCCCAAAATCCCAGCTCAAATCAATGTTTGGGTGTGTTTCTATATGTTTTGGACTGTTTTGGAGTGTTCTGGAGCATTTTGCCGTGTTTAATGTGCAAAATGAGTTATGGAGTGTTTTGGAGTGTTTCGAATTGTTTTGGAGTATTTAGGACTGTTTTGGAATGTTTTGAAGTGTTTTGGTATGCTTTTGCGTTATGGAGTTGTTTCGAGTGTTTTGGAGTTAGCTGTTTTTGGCGTTTGGAGTTTTCAGTTTTTGGAGCTTTGACTTTTTGGAGTTTGGAGTTTTGTTTTTGGAGTTTGGAGTTTTTGGAGTTTGGAGTTTTTGGAATTTGGATTTTGGAGTTTTCGGAGTGCTTTGGAGTGATTTGGAGTGTTTTGGAGTATGTTTTGGACTGTTTTGAACTGTTTTGGAGTGAGTTTTTGGAGTGTTTTTGAGTGTTTGGAAGTGCTGTGCAGTCTTTGGGACTCCAAACACTCCAAACTGACCAAACACTCATCCACACACTCCAAACACTCCTCCAAACACTCCTCCAAACATTCCAAAGACTCCAAACACTACTCCAAACACTCCAAAAACTCCAACACTCCAAATATTCCAAACACACCAAACACGACTCAAAACACTCCAAACACTCGAAACACTCCAAACACTCTAATCACTAATCCAGACACTAGAGAAACTCTTCCAAACACTCCTCCAAACACTACAAGCACTCCAAACATTCCAAGCACTCCTCCAAATACTCCTCTAAACACTCCAACCATTACTCCAAACACTCCAAACACTCCTCCAAACACTCCAAACACACCTCCAAACACTCCAAATACACCTAACTCCAATAACTCCAAAATCAAAAACTCCTTCAACTCCAAACTCCAATCTCTTAAATCTAAACTCCAGAAACTCCAAACTCTTAAACCCAAATTTGCTAACTTGAAAACGCCAAATCTAAACTGCAAAAACTCCAAACTTCCAACTCATACCAGTGTGTTGGTGTGTTTTTTTGTGTTTAGGGGTGTTCTGTAGCGTTTTGCAGTGTTTGGTGTTCAAAATGAGTTATGGAGTGATTTGGGGTGTTTTGGAGTTAGGAGTTTTTGGAGTTTGACGTTTTTGTTGCTTCGATTTGAGAGTTTTTGGACTGTTTTCGAATGTTTTGGATTGCTTTGGTGTGTTGTGGAGTGTTTTTGAGTTATGGAGTGTTTTGGAGTGTCTTGGAGTATTTTGGAGTGTTTTAGACTGTTATGAAGTGTTTTGGCGTGAGTGTATAGCAGCGAGTGTTTTGGAGTGTTTTGCAGTTTTCTGGTGTGTTCTTGAGTGTTTTGGAGTGGATCGAATTGTTTTGGAGTATTTAGCACTGTTTTGGAGTGTTTTGGTCTGCTTTTGAGTTATGGAGTTTTTTCCGAGTGTTTCCGACTGCTATGGAGTGTTTTGGAGTGAATTTATTGCAGCGAGGGTTTAGGAGTGTTTAGCAGTTTTATGGTGTTATTATGAGTGTTTTGGAGTGTTTCGAATTGTTTTGGAGTATTTAGGACTGTTTTGGAATGTTTGGAAGTGTTTTGGTGTGCTTTTGAGTTATTGTGTTTTTTCGAGTGTTTTGGAGTTGTGTTTTTGGAGTTTGGAGTTTTCAGTTTTTGGAGTTTGGAGTTTTTGGAATTTGGATTTTGGAGTTTTCGGAGTGTTTTGGAGTGATTTGCAGTGTCTTGGAGTATGTTTTGGACTGTTTTGGAGTGAGTTGTTGGAGTACTTTTGAGTGTTTGGGAGAGCTGTGCACAATATGGGGCTCCAAACACTCCAAGCTGTCCAAACACTCATCCACACACTCCAAACAGTCCTCCAAACATTCCAAACACTCCAAACACTATTCCAAACACTCCAAAAACTCCAACACTCCAAACACTCCAAACTGTCCAAACACTCATCTACACACTCGAAATACTCCTCCAAACACTCCACCAAACACTCCAAACTCTCCAAAAACTACTCCAAACACTCCAAACACTCCTCCAAGCACAACAAACACTCCTCCATACACTCCAAACAGTCCAAACACTCCATCACTCCAAACACTCCTCCAAACACTGCAACACTCCAAACTCTCCAAAGAGTACTCCAAACACTCCAAATACTCCTCCAGACACTACTAACACTGCTCCAAACACTGCAAACAATCCTCCAAACGCTCCAAACACTACTCCAAACAGTCCAAACACTCCAACACTCCAAACACTCCAAACTCTCCTCCAAACACTCCAAACACTCCTGCAAACGCTCCAAACACTCCATCACTCCAAACACTCCTCCAAACACTCCAAACACTCCCCCAAACACTCGAAACACTCCTCCAAACACTCCTCCAAAAACTCCAAACACTCCATCACTCCAGCACTCCAAACACTCCTCCAAACACTCCAAACACTCCAAACACTTCAACCACTCCTCGAAACACTCCAAACAATCCAAAAACACCTAAATCCAAACCTCCAAAATCAAAAACTCCTTAAACTGCAAACTCTTAAATCCCGCTCCAAATACTCCAAACTCCTCAACCCAAATTATCAAACTTGAAACGCGAAACTCCAAACTTCAAAAACGCCAAACCCCCAACTCATATCAGTGTTCCGGTGTGTTTTGGATTGTTTGGAATGTTCTGGAGCGTTTTGCCGTGTTATGTTGTGTTTTGGTGTGCAAAATGAGTTATGGAGTGCTTTGGGGTGTTTTGGAGTTAGGAGTTTTTGGAGTTTGGAGTTTTTGGAATTCGGATATTGGAGTTTTCGCAGCGTTTTGGAGTGATTTGCAGTGTTTTGGACTATGTTTTGGACTGTTTTGGACTGTTTTGCAGTGGGTTCTTGGAGTGTTTTTGAGTGTTTGGGAGTGCTGTGCAGTATTTGGACTCCAAACACTCCAAACTGTCCAAACACTCATCCACACACGCCAAACACTCTTCCAAACATTCCAAACACTCGAAACACTACTCCAAACACTCCAAAAACTCCAACACTCCAAACACTCCAAACACTCCTCCAAACACTCCAAGCACTCCAAAGACACCAAAACACTCCTCCAAACACTCCAAACACTCCTCCAAACACTCCAGCAAAGATTCCAAACTCTCCAAAAACTACTCCAAACACTCCAAACACTCCTCCAAACGCACCAAACACTCCTCCATACACTCCAAACAGTCCAAACACGCCATCACTCCAAACATTCCTCCAAACACTCCAACACTCCAAACTCTCCAAAGACTACTCCAAACACTCCAAATACTCCTCCAGACACTACTATCACTGCTCCAAACACTGCGAACAATTCTCCAAACGCTCCAAACACTACTCCAAACACTCCAAACTCTCCTCCAAACACTTCAAACACTCCTCCAAACACTCCAAACACTCCTCCAAAAACTCCAAACACTCCATCACTCCAAACACTCCAAACACTCCTCCAAACACTCCAAACACTCGAAACACTCCAAACACTGCTCCAAACACTCCTCCAAAAACTCCAAACACTATATCACTCCAAACACTCCAAACACTCCTCCAAACACTCCAAACACTCCAAACACTTTAACCACTCCCCGAAACATTCCAAACAATCAAATAACACCCAATCCTCCAAAATCAAAAACTCCTTAAACTGCAAACTCTTAAATCCCGCTCCAAATATTCCAAACTCTTAACCCAAATTTCCAAACTTGAAAACGCAAAACTCCATACTTCAAACACTCCAAACTCCCAACTCATATCAGTGTTTGGATGTGTTTCTATGTGTTTTGGACTGTTTTGGAGTGTGCTGGATCATTTTGCCGTGTTTTGGTGTGCAAAATGAGGTATGGAGTGTTTTGGGGTGTTTTGGAGATTGGAGTTTTTGGAGTTTGGAGTATTTGGAGTTTGGATATGGGACTTTTGGAGTGTTTTGAAATGTTGTGGAGAGTTCTGGTGTGTTTTTGAGTTATGGAGTGTTTCGGAGCATTTTGTAGTGTTTTGGACTGTTTTGGAGTATTTCGGACTGTTTTGGAATGTTTTGTAGTGTTTTGGTATGCTTTTGAGCTATGGAGTTTTTTCGAGTGTTTTGGAGTTCGGTGTTTTTGGAGTTTGGAGTTTTCAGTTTTTGGAGCTTTGACTTTTTGAAGTTTGGAGTTTTGTTTTTGGAGTTTGGAGTTTTTGGAGTTTGGAGTTTTCGGAGTGTTTTGGAGTGATTTGGAGGGTTTTGGAGTATGTTTTGGACTGTTTTGAACTGTTTTGGAGTGAGTTTTTGGAGTGTTTTTGAGTGTTTGCGAGTGCTGTGCAGTATTTGGGACTCCAAACACTCCAAACTGACCAAACACTCATCCACACACTCCAAACACTCCTCCAAACACTCCTCCAAACATTCCAAAGACTCCAAACACTACTCCAAACACTCCAAAAAATCCAACACTCCAAACATTCCAAACACTCCAAACTGTCCAAACATTCATCCACACACTCCAAACACTCCTCCAAACACTCGAAACACTCCAAACACTGCTCCAAACACTTCTCCAAAAACTCCAAACGCTCCATCACTCCAAACACTCCAAACACTCCTCCAAACACACCAAACACTTTAACCACTCCTCGAAACACTCCAAACAATCCAATAACACCCAAACCTCCAAAATCAAAAACTCCTTAAACTGCAAACTCTTAAATCCCGCTCCAAATATTCCAAACTCTTAACCCAAATTTCCAAACTTGAAAACGCGAAACTCCAAACTTCAAACACTCCAAACTCCCAACTCATATCAGTGTTTGGATGTGTTTCTATGTGTTTTGGACTGTTTTGGAGTGTTCTGGAGCATTTTGCCGTGTTTTGGTGTGCAAAATGAGTAATGGAGTGTTTTGGTGTGTTTTGGAGATTGGAGTTTTTGGAGTTTGGAGTATTTGGAGTTTGGTTATGGCACTTTTGGAGTGTTTTGAAATGTTGTGGAGAGTCCTGGTGTGTTTTTGAGTTTTGGAGTGTTTCGGAGCATTTTGTAGTGTTTTGGAGTGTTTTGGACTGTTATGGAGTATTTCGGACTGTTTTGGAATGTTTTGAAGTGTTTTGGTATGCTTTTGAGCTATGGAGTTTTTTCGAGTGTTTTGGAGTTAGGTGTTTTTGGAGTTTGGAGTTTTCAGTTTTTGGAGCTTTGACTTTTTGAAGTTTGGAGTTTTGTTTTTGGAGTTTGGAGTTTTTGGAGTTTGGAGTTATTGGAGTGTTTTGGAGTGATTTGGAGGGTTTTGGAGTATGTTTTGGACTGTTTTGAACTGTTTTGGAGTGAGTTTTTGGAGTGTTTTTGAGTGTTTGCGAGTGCTGTGCAGTATTTGGGACTCCAAACACTCCAAACTGCCCAAACACTCATCCACACACTCCAAACACTCCTCCAAACTCTCCTCCAAACATTCCAAAGACTCCAAACACTACTCCAAAAAATCCAACACTCCAAACATTCCAAACACTCCAAACTGTCCAAACATTCATCCACACACTCCAAACACTCCTCCAAACACTCCTCCAAACATTCCAAACACTCCGAATACTACTCCAAACACACCAAACACGACTCAAAACACTCCAAACACTCGAAACACTCCAAACACTCCAATCACTACACCATACACTAGAAAAACTCCTCCAAACACTCCTCCAAACACTACAAGCACTCCAAACACTCCAAACACTCATCCAAACACTCCTCTAAACACTCGAAACACTACTCCAAACACTCCAAACACTCCTCCAAACACTCCTCCAAACAATCCAAACACGCCTCCAAACACTCCAAATACACCTAACTCCAATAACTCCAAAATCAAAAACTCCGTCAACTCCAAACTCCAATCTCTTAAATCCAAACTCCAAATCTCCAAACTCCTAAACCCAAATATGCTAACTTGAAAACGCCAACTCCAAACTGCAATAACTCCAAACTTCCAACTCGTAACAGTGTTTTGGTGTGTTTTTATGTGTTTACGTTCTGTAGCGTTTTGCAGTGTTTGGTGTGCAAAATGAGTTATGGAGTGTTTTGGGGTGTTTTGGAGTTAGGAGTTTTTGGAGTTTGTCGTTTTTGTTGCTTGGATTTGGGAGTTTTTGGACTGTTTTGGAATGTTTTGGAATGTTTTGGCGTGTTGTGGAGTGTTTTGGTGTGTTTTTGAGTTATGGAGTGTTTTGGAGTGTCTTGGAGTATTTTGGAGTGTTTTGGACTGTTATGAAGTGTTTTGGCGTGAGTGTATAGCAGCGAGTGTTTTGGAGTGTTTAGCAGTTTTATGGTGTGATTATGAATGTTTTGGAGTGTTTCGAATTGTTTTGGAGTATTTAGGACTGTTTTGGAATGTTTTAAATGTTTTGGTATGCTTTTGAGTTATGGAGTTGTTTCGAGTGTTTTGGAGTTAGGTGTTTTTGGAGTTTGGAGTTTTCAGTTTTTGGAGCTTTGACTTTTTGGAGTTTGGAGTTTTGTTTTTGGAGTTTGGAGTTTTTGGAGTTCCGAGTTTTTGAAATTTGGATTTTGGAGTTTTCGGAGTGCTTTGGAGTGATTTGGAGTGTTTGGGAGTATGTTTTGGACTGTTTTGAACTGTTTTGGTGTGAGTCTTTGGAGTGTTTTTGAGTGTTTGGGAGTGCTGTACAGTATTTGGGACTCCAAACACTCCAAACTGACCAAACACTCGTCCACACACTCCAAACACTCCTCCAAACACTCCTCCAAACATTCCAAAGACTCCAAACACTACTCCAAACACTCCAAAAACTCCAACACTCCAAACATTCCAAACACACCAAACACGACTCAAAACACTCCAAACACTCGAAACACTCCAAACACTCCAATCACTACTCCATACACTAGAGAAACTCCTCCAAGCACTCCTCCAAACACTACAAGCACTCCAAACACTCCAAACACTCCTCCAAACACTCCTCTAGACACTCCAAACATTACTCCAAACACTCCAAACACTCCAGACACTCCTCCATACACTCCAAACAGTGCAAACACTCCATCACTCCAAACACTCCTCCAAACAATCCAAACACTCAAAACACTCGAAACACGCCTCCAAATACTCCAAATACTCCTCCAGACACCAATAACACTGCTCCAAACACTGCAAACAATCCTCCAAACGCTCCAAACACTACTCCAAACACGCCAAACACTCCAACACTCCAAACACTCCGAACACTCCTCCAAACACTCCAAACACTCCTCCAAACACTCGAAACACTCGAAACACTCCTCCAAACACTCCTCCAAAAACTCCAAAATCAAAAACTCCTTAAACTGCAAACTCTTAAATCCCGCTCCAAATACTCCAAACTCCTAAACCCAAATTATCAAACTTGAAACGCAAAATTCCAAACTTCAAAAACTCCAAACTCGCAACTCATATCAGTGTTCGGGTGTGTTTTGGATTGTTTGGAATGTTCTGGAGCGTTTTGCCGTGTTATGTTGTGTTTTGGTGTGCAAAATGAGTTATGGAGTGCTTTGGGGTGTTTTGGAGTTAGGAGTTTTTGAAGTTTGGAGTTTTTGGAATTTGGATTTTGGAGTTTTCGCAGAGTTTTGGAGTGATTTGCAGTGTTTTGGAGTATGTTTTGAAGTGTTTTGGACTGTTTTGGAGTGAGTTTTTGGAGTGTTTTTGAGTGTTTGGGAGTGCTGTGCAGTATTTGGACTCCAAACACTCCAAACTGTCCAAACACTCATCCACACACTCCAAACACTCATCCAAACATTCCAAACACTCCAAACACTACTCCAAACACTCCAAAAACTCCAACACTCCAAACACTCCAAACAGTCCAAACACGCCATCACTCCAAACACTCCTCCAGACACTCCAACACTCCAACACTCCAAACACTCCAAATACTCCTCCAGACACTACTATCACTGTTCCAAACACTGCGAAAACAATTCTCCAAACGCTCCAAACACTACTCCAAACACTCCAAAATCTCCAACACTCCAAACACTCCAAACACTCCAGACTGTCCAAACACTCATCCACACACTCCAAATACTCCTCCAAACACTCCACCAAACACTCCAAACTCTCCAAAAACTACTCCAAACACTCCAAATACTCCTCCAGACACTCCAAACAGTCCAAACACGCCATCACTCCAAACATTCCTCCAAACACTCCAACACTCCAAACTCTCCAAAGACTACTCCAAACACTCCAAATACTCCTCCAGACACTACTATCACTGCTCCAAACACTGCAAACAATTCTCCAAACGCTCCAAACACTACTCCAAACACTCCAAACTCTCCTCCAAACACTTCAAACACTCCTCCAAACACTCCAAACACTCCTCCAAAAACTCCAAACACTCCATCACTCCAAACACTCCAAACACTCCTCCAAACACTCCAAACACTCCTCCAAACACTCGAAACACTCCAAACACTGCTCCAAACACTCCTCCAAAAACTCCAAACACTATATCACTCCAAACACTCCAAACACTCCTCCAAACACTCCAAACACTCCAAACACTTTAACCACTCCCCGAAACATTCCAAACAATCAAATAACACCCAATCCTCCAAAATCAAAAACTCCTTAAACTGCAAACTCTTATATCCCGCTCCAAATATTCCAAACTCTTAACCCAAATTTCCAAACTTGAAAACGCAAAACTCCATACTTCAAACACTCCAAACTCCCAACTCATATCAGTGTTTGGATGTGTTTCTATGTGTTTTGGACTGTTTTGGAGTGTGCTGGATCATTTTGCCGTGTTTTGGTGTGCAAAATGAGGTATGGAGTGTTTTGGGGTGTTTTGGAGATTGGAGTTTTTGGAGTTTGGAGTATTTGGAGTTTGGATATGGGACTTTTGGAGTGTTTTGAAATGTTGTGGAGAGTTCTGGTGTGTTTTTGAGTTATGGAGTGTTTCGGAGCATTTTGTAGTGTTTTGGACTGTTTTGGAGTATTTCGGACTGTTTTGGAATGTTTTGTAGTGTTTTGGTATGCTTTTGAGCTATGGAGTTTTTTCGAGTGTTTTGGAGTTCGGTGTTTTTGGAGTTTGGAGTTTTCAGTTTTTGGAGCTTTGACTTTTTGAAGTTTGGAGTTTTGTTTTTGGAGTTTGGAGTTTTTGGAGTTTGGAGTTTTCGGAGTGTTTTGGAGTGATTTGGAGGGTTTTGGAGTATGTTTTGGACTGTTTTGAACTGTTTTGGAGTGAGTTTTTGGAGTGTTTTTGAGTGTTTGCGAGTGCTGTGCAGTATTTGGGACTCCAAACACTCCAAACTGACCAAACACTCATCCACACACTCCAAACACTCCTCCAAACACTCCTCCAAACATTCCAAAGACTCCAAACACTACTCCAAACACTCCAAAAAATCCAACACTCCAAACATTCCAAACACTCCAAACTGTCCAAACATTCATCCACACACTCCAAACACTCCTCCAAACACTCGAAACACTCCAAACACTGCTCCAAACACTTCTCCAAAAACTCCAAACGCTCCATCACTCCAAACACTCCAAACACTCCTCCAAACACACCAAACACTTTAACCACTCCTCGAAACACTCCAAACAATCCAATAACACCCAAACCTCCAAAATCAAAAACTCCTTAAACTGCAAACTCTTAAATCCCGCTCCAAATATTCCAAACTCTTAACCCAAATTTCCAAACTTGAAAACGCGAAACTCCAAACTTCAAACACTCCAAACTCCCAACTCATATCAGTGTTTGGATGTGTTTCTATGTGTTTTGGACTGTTTTGGAGTGTTCTGGAGCATTTTGCCGTGTTTTGGTGTGCAAAATGAGTAATGGAGTGTTTTGGTGTGTTTTGGAGATTGGAGTTTTTGGAGTTTGGAGTATTTGGAGTTTGGTTATGGCACTTTTGGAGTGTTTTGAAATGTTGTGGAGAGTCCTGGTGTGTTTTTGAGTTTTGGAGTGTTTCGGAGCATTTTGTAGTGTTTTGGAGTGTTTTGGACTGTTATGGAGTATTTCGGACTGTTTTGGAATGTTTTGAAGTGTTTTGGTATGCTTTTGAGCTATGGAGTTTTTTCGAGTGTTTTGGAGTTAGGTGTTTTTGGAGTTTGGAGTTTTCAGTTTTTGGAGCTTTGACTTTTTGAAGTTTGGAGTTTTGTTTTTGGAGTTTGGAGTTTTTGGAGTTTGGAGTTATTGGAGTGTTTTGGAGTGATTTGGAGGGTTTTGGAGTATGTTTTGGACTGTTTTGAACTGTTTTGGAGTGAGTTTTTGGAGTGTTTTTGAGTGTTTGCGAGTGCTGTGCAGTATTTGGGACTCCAAACACTCCAAACTGCCCAAACACTCATCCACACACTCCAAACACTCCTCCAAACTCTCCTCCAAACATTCCAAAGACTCCAAACACTACTCCAAAAAATCCAACACTCCAAACATTCCAAACACTCCAAACTGTCCAAACATTCATCCACACACTCCAAACACTCCTCCAAACACTCCTCCAAACATTCCAAACACTCCGAATACTACTCCAAACACACCAAACACGACTCAAAACACTCCAAACACTCGAAACACTCCAAACACTCCAATCACTACACCATACACTAGAAAAACTCCTCCAAACACTCCTCCAAACACTACAAGCACTCCAAACACTCCAAACACTCATCCAAACACTCCTCTAAACACTCGAAACACTACTCCAAACACTCCAAACACTCCTCCAAACACTCCTCCAAACAATCCAAACACGCCTCCAAACACTCCAAATACACCTAACTCCAATAACTCCAAAATCAAAAACTCCGTCAACTCCAAACTCCAATCTCTTAAATCCAAACTCCAAATCTCCAAACTCCTAAACCCAAATATGCTAACTTGAAAACGCCAACTCCAAACTGCAATAACTCCAAACTTCCAACTCGTAACAGTGTTTTGGTGTGTTTTTATGTGTTTACGTTCTGTAGCGTTTTGCAGTGTTTGGTGTGCAAAATGAGTTATGGAGTGTTTTGGGGTGTTTTGGAGTTAGGAGTTTTTGGAGTTTGTCGTTTTTGTTGCTTGGATTTGGGAGTTTTTGGACTGTTTTGGAATGTTTTGGAATGTTTTGGCGTGTTGTGGAGTGTTTTGGTGTGTTTTTGAGTTATGGAGTGTTTTGGAGTGTCTTGGAGTATTTTGGAGTGTTTTGGACTGTTATGAAGTGTTTTGGCGTGAGTGTATAGCAGCGAGTGTTTTGGAGTGTTTAGCAGTTTTATGGTGTGATTATGAATGTTTTGGAGTGTTTCGAATTGTTTTGGAGTATTTAGGACTGTTTTGGAATGTTTTAAATGTTTTGGTATGCTTTTGAGTTATGGAGTTGTTTCGAGTGTTTTGGAGTTAGGTGTTTTTGGAGTTTGGAGTTTTCAGTTTTTGGAGCTTTGACTTTTTGGAGTTTGGAGTTTTGTTTTTGGAGTTTGGAGTTTTTGGAGTTCCGAGTTTTTGAAATTTGGATTTTGGAGTTTTCGGAGTGCTTTGGAGTGATTTGGAGTGTTTGGGAGTATGTTTTGGACTGTTTTGAACTGTTTTGGTGTGAGTCTTTGGAGTGTTTTTGAGTGTTTGGGAGTGCTGTACAGTATTTGGGACTCCAAACACTCCAAACTGACCAAACACTCGTCCACACACTCCAAACACTCCTCCAAACACTCCTCCAAACATTCCAAAGACTCCAAACACTACTCCAAACACTCCAAAAACTCCAACACTCCAAACATTCCAAACACACCAAACACGACTCAAAACACTCCAAACACTCGAAACACTCCAAACACTCCAATCACTACTCCATACACTAGAGAAACTCCTCCAAGCACTCCTCCAAACACTACAAGCACTCCAAACACTCCAAACACTCCTCCAAACACTCCTCTAGACACTCCAAACATTACTCCAAACACTCCAAACACTCCAGACACTCCTCCATACACTCCAAACAGTGCAAACACTCCATCACTCCAAACACTCCTCCAAACAATCCAAACACTCAAAACACTCGAAACACGCCTCCAAATACTCCAAATACTCCTCCAGACACCAATAACACTGCTCCAAACACTGCAAACAATCCTCCAAACGCTCCAAACACTACTCCAAACACGCCAAACACTCCAACACTCCAAACACTCCGAACACTCCTCCAAACACTCCAAACACTCCTCCAAACACTCGAAACACTCGAAACACTCCTCCAAACACTCCTCCAAAAACTCCAAAATCAAAAACTCCTTAAACTGCAAACTCTTAAATCCCGCTCCAAATACTCCAAACTCCTAAACCCAAATTATCAAACTTGAAACGCAAAATTCCAAACTTCAAAAACTCCAAACTCGCAACTCATATCAGTGTTCGGGTGTGTTTTGGATTGTTTGGAATGTTCTGGAGCGTTTTGCCGTGTTATGTTGTGTTTTGGTGTGCAAAATGAGTTATGGAGTGCTTTGGGGTGTTTTGGAGTTAGGAGTTTTTGAAGTTTGGAGTTTTTGGAATTTGGATTTTGGAGTTTTCGCAGAGTTTTGGAGTGATTTGCAGTGTTTTGGAGTATGTTTTGAAGTGTTTTGGACTGTTTTGGAGTGAGTTTTTGGAGTGTTTTTGAGTGTTTGGGAGTGCTGTGCAGTATTTGGACTCCAAACACTCCAAACTGTCCAAACACTCATCCACACACTCCAAACACTCATCCAAACATTCCAAACACTCCAAACACTACTCCAAACACTCCAAAAACTCCAACACTCCAAACACTCCAAACAGTCCAAACACGCCATCACTCCAAACACTCCTCCAGACACTCCAACACTCCAACACTCCAAACACTCCAAATACTCCTCCAGACACTACTATCACTGTTCCAAACACTGCGAAAACAATTCTCCAAACGCTCCAAACACTACTCCAAACACTCCAAAATCTCCAACACTCCAAACACTCCAAACACTCCAGACTGTCCAAACACTCATCCACACACTCCAAATACTCCTCCAAACACTCCACCAAACACTCCAAACTCTCCAAAAACTACTCCAAACACTCCAAATACTCCTCCAGACACTCCAAACAGTCCAAACACGCCATCACTCCAAACATTCCTCCAAACACTCCAACACTCCAAACTCTCCAAAGACTACTCCAAACACTCCAAATACTCCTCCAGACACTACTATCACTGCTCCAAACACTGCAAACAATTCTCCAAACGCTCCAAACACTACTCCAAACACTCCAAACTCTCCTCCAAACACTTCAAACACTCCTCCAAACACTCCAAACACTCCTCCAAAAACTCCAAACACTCCATCACTCCAAACACTCCAAACACTCCTCCAAACACTCCAAACACTCCTCCAAACACTCGAAACACTCCAAACACTGCTCCAAACACTCCTCCAAAAACTCCAAACACTATATCACTCCAAACACTCCAAACACTCCTCCAAACACTCCAAACACTCCAAACACTTTAACCACTCCCCGAAACATTCCAAACAATCAAATAACACCCAATCCTCCAAAATCAAAAACTCCTTAAACTGCAAACTCTTATATCCCGCTCCAAATATTCCAAACTCTTAACCCAAATTTCCAAACTTGAAAACGCAAAACTCCATACTTCAAACACTCCAAACTCCCAACTCATATCAGTGTTTGGATGTGTTTCTATGTGTTTTGGACTGTTTTGGATCATTTTGCCGTGTTTTGGTGTGCAAAATGAGATATGAAGTGTTTTGGGGTGTTTTGGAGATTGGAGTTTTTGGAGTTTGGAGTATTTGGAGTTTGGATATGGGACTTTTGGAGTGTTTTGAAATGTTGTGGAGAGTTCTGGTGTGTTTTTGAGTTATGGAGTGTTTCGGAGCATTTTGTAGTGTTTTGGACTGTTTTGGAGTATTTCGGACTGTTTTGGAATGTTTTGAAGTGTTTTGGTATGCTTTTGAGCTATGGAGTTTTTTCGAGTGTTTTGGAGTTCGGTGTTTTTGGAGTTTGGAGTTTTCAGTTTTTGGAGCTTTGACTTTTTGAAGTTTGGAGTTTTGTTTTTGGAGTTTGGAGTTTTTGGAGTTTGGAGTTTTCGGAGTGTTTTGGAGTGATTTGGAGGGTTTTGGAGTATGTTTTGGACTGTTTTGAACTGTTTTGGAGTGAGTTTTTGGAGTGTTTTTGAGTGTTTGCGAGTGCTGTGCAGTATTTGGGACTCCAAACACTCCAAACTGACCAAACACTCATCCACACACTCCAAACACTCCTCCAAACACTCCTCCAAACATTCCAAAGACTCCAAACACTACTCCAAAAAATCCAACACTCCAAACATTCCAAACACTCCAAACTGTCCAAACATTCATCCACACACTCCAAACACTCCTCCAAACACTCCTCCAAACATTCCAAACACTCCGAATACTACTCCAAACACACCAAACACGACTCAAAACACTCCAAACACTCGAAACACTCCAAACACTCCAATCACTACACCATACACTAGAAAAACTCCTCCAAACACTCCTCCAAACACTACAAGCACTCCAAACACTCCAAACACTCATCCAAACACTCCTCTAAACACTCGAAACACTACTCCAAACACTCCAAACACTCCTCCAAACACTCCTCCAAACAATCCAAACACGCCTCCAAACACTCCAAATACACCTAACTCCAATAACTCCAAAATCAAAAACTCCGCCAACTCCAAACTCCAATCTCTTAAATCCAAACTCCAAATCTCCAAACTCCTAAACCCAAATATGCTAACTTGAAAACGCCAACTCCAAACTGCAATAACTCCAAACTTCCAACTCATAACAGTGTTTTGGTGTGTTTTTATGTGTTTAGGGGTGTTCTGTAGCGTTTTGCAGTGTTTGGTGTGCAAAATGAGTTATGGAGTGTTTTGGGGTGTTTTGGAGTTAGGAGTTTTTGGAGTTTGTCATTTTTGTTGCTTGGATTTGGGAGTTTTTGAACTGTTTTGGAATGTTTTGGAATGTTTTGGCGTGTTGTGGAGTGTTTTGGTGTGTTTTTGAGTTATGGAGTGTTTTGGAGTGTCTTGGAGTATTTTGGAGTGTTTTGGACTGTTATGAAGTGTTTTGGCGTGAGTGTATAGCAGCGAGTGTTTTGGAGTGTTTAGCAGTTTTATGGTGTGATTATGAGTGTTTTGGAGTGTTTCGAATTGTTTTGGAGTATTTAGGACTGTTTTGGAATGTTTTAAATGTTTTGGTATGCTTTTGAGTTATGGAGTTGTTTCGAGTGTTTTGGAGTTAGGTGTTTTTGGAGTTTGGAGTTTTCAGTTTTTGGAGCTTTGACTTTTTGGAGTTTGGAGTTTTGTTTTTGGAGTTTGGAGTTTTTGGAGTTCCGAGTTTTTGAAATTTGGATTTTGGAGTTTTCGGAGTGCTTTGGAGTGATTTGGAGTGTTTTGGAGTATGTTTTGGACTGTTTTGAACTGTTTTGGTGTGAGTCTTTGGAGTGTTTTTGAGTGTTTGGGAGTGCTGTGCAGTATTTGGGACTCCAAACACTCCAAACTGACCAAACACTCGTCCACACACTCCAAACACTCCTCCAAACATTCCAAAGACTCCAAACACTACTCCAAACACTCCAAAAACTCCAACACTCCAAACATTCCAAACACACCAAACACGACTCAAAACACTCCAAACACTCGAAACACTCCAAACACTCCAATCACTACTCCATACACTAGAGAAACTCCTCCAAGCACTCCTCCAAACACTACAAGCACTCCAAACACTCCAAACACTCCTCCAAACACTCCTCTAGACACTCCAAACATTACTCCAAACACTCCAAACACTCCAGACACTCCTCCATACACTCCAAACAGTGCAAACACTCCATCACTCCAAACACTCCTCCAAACAATCCAAACACTCAAAACACTCGAAACACGCCTCCAAATACTCCAAATACTCCTCCAGACACCAATAACACTGCTCCAAACACTGCAAACAATCCTCCAAACGCTCCAAACACTACTCCAAACACGCCAAACACTCCAACACTCCAAACACTCCAAACTCTCCTCCAAACACTCCAAACGCACCTGCAAACACTCCAAACACGCCAACAAAAACTCCAAACACTCCATCACTCCGAACACTCCTCCAAACACTCCAAACACTCCTCCAAACACTCGAAACACTCCAAACACTCCTCCAAACACTCCTCCAAAAACTCCAAAATCAAAAACTCCTTAAACTGCAAACTCTTAAATCCCGCTCCAAATACTCCAAACTCCTAAACCCAAATTATCAAACTTGAAACGCAAAATTCCAAACTTCAAAAACTCCAAACTCGCAACTCATATCAGTGTTCGGGTGTGTTTTGGATTGTTTGGAATGTTCTGGAGCGTTTTGCCGTGTTATGTTGTGTTTTGGTGTGCAAAATGAGTTATGGAGTGCTTTGGGGTGTTTTGGAGTTAGGAGTTTTTGAAGTTTGGAGTTTTTGGAATTTGGATTTTGGAGTTTTCGCAGAGTTTTGGAGTGATTTGCAGTGTTTTGGAGTATGTTTTGAAGTGTTTTGGACTGTTTTGGAGTGAGTTTTTGGAGTGTTTTTGAGTGTTTGGGAGTGCTGTGCAGTATTTGGGACTCCAAACACTCCAAACTGACCAAACACTCATCCACACACTCCAAACACTCCTCCAAACACTCCTCCAAACATTCCAAAGACTCCAAACACTACTCCAAAAAATCCAACACTCCAAACATTCCAAACACTCCAAACTGTCCAAACATTCATCCACACACTCCAAACACTCCTCCAAACACTCCTCCAAACATTCCAAACACTCCGAATACTACTCCAAACACACCAAACACGACTCAAAACACTCCAAACACTCGAAACACTCCAAACACTCCAATCACTACACCATACACTAGAAAAACTCCTCCAAACACTCCTCCAAACACTACAAGCACTCCAAACACTCCAAACACTCATCCAAACACTCCTCTAAACACTCGAAACACTATTCCAAACACTCCAAACACTCCTCCAAACACTCCTCCAAACAATCCAAACACGCCTCCAAACACTCCAAATACACCTAACTCCAATAACTCCAAAATCAAAAACTCCGCCAACTCCAAACTCCAATCTCTTAAATCCAAACTCCAAATCTCCAAACTCCTAAACCCAAATATGCTAACTTGAAAACGCCAACTCCAAACTGCAATAACTCCAAACTTCCAACTCATAACAGTGTTTTGGTGTGTTTTTATGTGTTTAGGGGTGTTCTGTAGCGTTTTGCAGTGTTTGGTGTGCAAAATGAGTTATGGAGTGTTTTGGGGTGTTTTGGAGTTAGGAGTTTTTGGAGTTTGTCGTTTTTGTTGCTTGGATTTGGGAGTTTTTGGACTGTTTTGGAATGTTTTGGCGTGTTGTGGAGTGTTTTGGTGTGTTTTTGAGTTATGGAGTGTTTTGGAGTGTCTTGGAGTATTTTGGAGTGTTTTGGACTGTTATGAAGTGTTTTGGCGTGAGTGTATAGCAGCGAGTGTTTTGGAGTGTTTAGCAGTTTTATGGTGTGATTATGAGTGTTTTGGAGTGTTTCGAATTGTTTTGGAGTATTTAGGACTGTTTTGGAATGTTTTAAATGTTTTGGTATGCTTTTGAGTTATGGAGTTGTTTCGAGTGTTTTGGAGTTAGGTGTTTTTGGAGTTTGGAGTTTTCAGTTTTTGGAGCTTTGACTTTTTGGAGTTTGGAGTTTTGTTTTTGGAGTTTGGAGTTTTTGGAGTTCCGAGTTTTTGAAATTTGGATTTTGGAGTTTTCGGAGTGCTTTGGAGTGATTTGGAGTGTTTTGGAGTATGTTTTGGACTGTTTTGAACTGTTTTGGTGTGAGTCTTTGGAGTGTTTTTGAGTGTTTGGGAGTGCTGTGCAGTATTTGGGACTCCAAACACTCCAAACTGACCAAACACTCGTCCACACACTCCAAACACTCCTCCAAACATTCCAAAGACTCCAAACACTACTCCAAACACTCCAAAAACTCCAACACTCCAAACATTCCAAACACACCAAACACGACTCAAAACACTCCAAACACTCGAAACACTCCAAACACTCCAATCACTACTCCATACACTAGAGAAACTCCTCCAAGCACTCCTCCAAACACTACAAGCACTCCAAACACTCCAAACACTCCTCCAAACACTCCTCTAGACACTCCAAACATTACTCCAAACACTCCAAACACTCCAGACACTCCTCCATACACTCCAAACAGTGCAAACACTCCATCACTCCAAACACTCCTCCAAACAATCCAAACACTCAAAACACTCGAAACACGCCTCCAAATACTCCAAATACTCCTCCAGACACCAATAACACTGCTCCAAACACTGCAAACAATCCTCCAAACGCTCCAAACACTACTCCAAACACGCCAAACACTCCAACACTCCAAACACTCCAAACTCTCCTCCAAACACTCCAAACGCACCTGCAAACACTCCAAACACGCCAACAAAAACTCCAAACACTCCATCACTCCGAACACTCCTCCAAACACTCCAAACACTCCTCCAAACACTCGAAACACTCCAAACACTCCTCCAAACACTCCTCCAAAAACTCCAAAATCAAAAACTCCTTAAACTGCAAACTCTTAAATCCCGCTCCAAATACTCCAAACTCCTAAACCCAAATTATCAAACTTGAAACGCAAAATTCCAAACTTCAAAAACTCCAAACTCGCAACTCATATCAGTGTTCGGGTGTGTTTTGGATTGTTTGGAATGTTCTGGAGCGTTTTGCCGTGTTATGTTGTGTTTTGGTGTGCAAAATGAGTTATGGAGTGCTTTGGGGTGTTTTGGAGTTAGGAGTTTTTGAAGTTTGGAGTTTTTGGAATTTGGATTTTGGAGTTTTCGCAGAGTTTTGGAGTGATTTGCAGTGTTTTGGAGTATGTTTTGAAGTGTTTTGGACTGTTTTGGAGTGAGTTTTTGGAGTGTTTTTGAGTGTTTGGGAGTGCTGTGCAGTATTTGGGACTCCAAACACTCCAAACTGACCAAACACTCATCCACACACTCCAAACACTCCTCCAAACACTCCTCCAAACATTCCAAAGACTCCAAACACTACTCCAAAAAATCCAACACTCCAAACATTCCAAACACTCCAAACTGTCCAAACATTCATCCACACACTCCAAACACTCCTCCAAACACTCCTCCAAACATTCCAAACACTCCGAATACTACTCCAAACACACCAAACACGACTCAAAACACTCCAAACACTCGAAACACTCCAAACACTCCAATCACTACACCATACACTAGAAAAACTCCTCCAAACACTCCTCCAAACACTACAAGCACTCCAAACACTCCAAACACTCATCCAAACACTCCTCTAAACACTCGAAACACTACTCCAAACACTCCAAACACTCCTCCAAACACTCCTCCAAACAATCCAAACACGCCTCCAAACACTCCAAATACACCTAACTCCAATAACTCCAAAATCAAAAACTCCGCCAACTCCAAACTCCAATCTCTTAAATCCAAACTCCAAATCTCCAAACTCCTAAACCCAAATATGCTAACTTGAAAACGCCAACTCCAAACTGCAATAACTCCAAACTTCCAACTCATAACAGTGTTTTGGTGTGTTTTTATGTGTTTAGGGGTGTTCTGTAGCGTTTTGCAGTGTTTGGTGTGCAAAATGAGTTATGGAGTGTTTTGGGGTGTTTTGGAGTTAGGAGTTTTTGGAGTTTGTCGTTTTTGTTGCTTGGATTTGGGAGTTTTTGGACTGTTTTGGAATGTTTTGGCGTGTTGTGGAGTGTTTTGGTGTGTTTTTGAGTTATGGAGTGTTTTGGAGTGTCTTGGAGTATTTTGGAGTGTTTTGGACTGTTATGAAGTGTTTTGGCGTGAGTGTATAGCAGCGAGTGTTTTGGAGTGTTTAGCAGTTTTATGGTGTGATTATGAGTGTTTTGGAGTGTTTCGAATTGTTTTGGAGTATTTAGGACTATTTTGGAATGTTTTAAATGTTTTGGTATGCTTTTGAGTTATGGAGTTGTTTCGAGTGTTTTGGAGTTAGGTGTTTTTGGAGTTTGGAGTTTTCAGTTTTTGGAGCTTTGACTTTTTGGAGTTTGGAGTTTTGTTTTTGGAGTTTGGAGTTTTTGGAGTTCCGAGTTTTTGAAATTTGGATTTTGGAGTTTTCGGAGTGCTTTGGAGTGATTTGGAGTGTTTTGGAGTATGTTTTGGACTGTTTTGAACTGTTTTGGTGTGAGTCTTTGGAGTGTTTTTGAGTGTTTGGGAGTGCTGTGCAGTATTTGGGACTCCAAACACTCCAAACTGACCAAACACTCGTCCACACACTCCAAACACTCCTCCAAACATTCCAAAGACTCCAAACACTACTCCAAACACTCCAAAAACTCCAACACTCCAAACATTCCAAACACACCAAACACGACTCAAAACACTCCAAACACTCGAAACACTCCAAACACTCCAATCACTACTCCATACACTAGAGAAACTCCTCCAAGCACTCCTCCAAACACTACAAGCACTCCAAACACTCCAAACACTCCTCCAAACACTCCTCTAGACACTCCAAACATTACTCCAAACACTCCAAACACTCCAGACACTCCTCCATACACTCCAAACAGTGCAAACACTCCATCACTCCAAACACTCCTCCAAACAATCCAAACACTCAAAACACTCGAAACACGCCTCCAAATACTCCAAATACTCCTCCAGACACCAATAACACTGCTCCAAACACTGCAAACAATCCTCCAAACGCTCCAAACACTACTCCAAACACGCCAAACACTCCAACACTCCAAACACTCCAAACTCTCCTCCAAACACTCCAAACGCACCTGCAAACACTCCAAACACGCCAACAAAAACTCCAAACACTCCATCACTCCGAACACTCCTCCAAACACTCCAAACACTCCTCCAAACACTCGAAACACTCCAAACACTCCTCCAAACACTCCTCCAAAAACTCCAAAATCAAAAACTCCTTAACTGCAAACTCTTAAATCCCGCTCCAAATACTCCAAACTCCTAAACCCAAATTATCAAACTTGAAACGCAAAATTCCAAACTTCAAAAACTCCAAACTCGCAACTCATATCAGTGTTCGGGTGTGTTTTGGATTGTTTGGAATGTTCTGGAGCGTTTTGCCGTGTTATGTTGTGTTTTGGTGTGCATAATGAGTTATGGAGTGCTTTGGGGTGTTTTGGAGTTAGGAGTTTTTGAAGTTTGGAGTTTTTGGAATTTGGATTTTGGAGTTTTCGCAGAGTTTTGGAGTGATTTGCAGTGTTTTGGAGTATGTTTTGAAGTGTTTTGGACTGTTTTGGAGTGAGTTTTTGGAGTGTTTTTGAGTGTTTGGGAGTGCTGTGCAGTATTTGGACTCCAAACACTCCAAACTGTCCAAACACTCATCCACACACTCCAAACACTCATCCAAACATTCCAAACACTCCAAACACTACTCCAAACACTCCAAAAACTCCAACACTCCAAACACTCCAAACAGTCCAAACACGCCATCACTCCAAACACTCCTCCAGACACTCCAACACTCCAACACTCCAAACACTCCAAATACTCCTCCAGACACTACTATCACTGTTCCAAACACTGCGAAAACAATTCTCCAAACGCTCCAAACACTACTCCAAACACTCCAAAATCTCCAACACTCCAAACACTCCAAACACTCCAGACTGTCCAAACACTCATCCACACACTCCAAATACTCCTCCAAACACTCCACCAAACACTCCAAACTCTCCAAAAACTACTCAAAACACTCCAAATACTCCTCCAGACACTCCAAACAGTCCAAACACGCCATCACTCCAAACATTCCTCCAAACACTCCAACACTCCAAACTCTCCAAAGACTACTCCAAACACTCCAAATACTCCTCCAGACACTACTATCACTGCTCCAAACACTGCGAACAATTCTCCAAACGCTCCAAACACTACTCCAAACACTCCAAACTCTCCTCCAAACACTCCTCCAAACACTCCAAACACTCCTCCAAAAACTCCAAACACTCCATCACTCCAAACACTCCAAACACTCCTCCAAACACTCCAAACACTCCTCCAAACACTCGAAACACTCCAAACACTGCTCCAAACACTCCTCCAAAAACTCCAAACACTATATCACTCCAAACACTCCAAACACTCCTCCAAACACTCCAAACACTCCAAACACTTTAACCACTCCTCGAAACATTCCAAACAATCAAATAACACCCAAACCTCCAAAATCAAAAACTCCTTAAACTGCAAACTCTTAAATCCCGCTCCAAATATTCCAAACTCTTAACCCAAATTTCCAAACTTGAAAACGCAAAACTCCATACTTCAAACACTCCAAACCCCCAACTCATATCAGTGTTTGGATGTGTTTCTTTGTGTTTTGGACTGTTTTGGAGTGTGCTGGATCATTTTGCCGTGTTTTGGTGTGCAAAATGAGGTATGGAGTGTTTTGGGGTGTTTTGGAGATTGGAGTTTTTGGAGTTTGGAGTATTTGGAGTTTGGATATGGGACTTTTGGAGTGTTTTGAAATGTTGTGGAGAGTTCTGGTGTGTTTTTGAGTTATGGAGTGTTTCGGAGCATTTTGTAGTGTTTTGGAGTATTTCGGACTGTTTTGGAATGTTTTGAAGTGTTTTGGTATGCTTTTGAGCTATGGAGTTTTTTCGAGTGTTTTGGAGTTCGGTGTTTTTGGAGTTTGGAGTTTTCAGTTTTTGGAGCTTTGACTTTTTGAAGTTTGGAGTTTTGTTTTTGGAGTTTGGAGTTTTTGGAGTTTGGAGTTTTCGGAGTGTTTTGGAGTGATTTGGAGGGTTTTGGAGTATGTTTTGGACTGTTTTGAACTGTTTTGGAGTGAGTTTTTGGAGTGTTTTTGAGTGTTTGCGAGTGCTGTGCAGTATTTGGGACTCCAAACACTCCAAACTGACCAAACACTCATCCACACACTCCAAACACTCCTCCAAACATTCCAAAGACTCCAAACACTACTCCAAACACTCCTCCAAACATTCCAAAGACTCCAAACACTACTCCAAACACTCCAAAAAATCCAACACTCCAAACATTCCAAACACTCCAAACTGTCCAAACATTCATCCACACACTCCAAACACTCCTCCAAACACTCGAAACACTCCAAACACTGCTCCAAACACTCCTCCAAAAACTCCAAACGCTCCATCACTCCAAACACTCCAAACACTCCTCCAAACACACCAAACACTTTAACCACTCCTCGAAACACTCCAAACAATCCAATAACACCCAAACCTCCAAAATCAAAAACTCCTTAAACTGCAAACTCTTAAATCCCGCTCCAAATATTCCAAACTCTTAACCCAAATTTCCAAACTTGAAAACGCGAAACTCCAAACTTCAAACACTCCAAACTCCCAACTCATATCAGTGTTTGGATGTGTTTCTATGTGTTTTGGACTGTTTTGGAGTGTTCTGGAGCATTTTGCCGTGTTTTGGTGTGCAAAATGAGTTATGGAGTGTTTTGGGGTGTTTTGGAGATTGGAGTTTTTGGAGTTTGGAGTATTTGGAGTTTGGTTATGGCACTTTTGGAGTGTTTTGAAATGTTGTGGAGAGTCCTGGTGTGTTTTTGAGTTTTGGAGTGTTTCGGAGCATTTTGTAGTGTTTTGGAGTGTTTTGGACTGTTATGGAGTATTTCGGACTGTTTTGGAATGTTTTGAAGTGTTTTGGTATGCTTTTGAGCTATGGAGTTTTTTCGAGTGTTTTGGAGTTAGGTGTTTTTGGAGTTTGGAGTTTTCAGTTTTTGGAGCTTTGACTTTTTGAAGTTTGGAGTTTTGTTTTTGGAGTTTGGAGTTTTTGGAGTTTGGAGTTATTGGAGTGTTTTGGAGTGATTTGGAGGGTTTTGGAGTATGTTTTGGACTGTTTTGAACTGTTTTGGAGTGAGTTTTTGGAGTGTTTTTGAGTGTTTGCGAGTGCTGTGCAGTATTTGGGACTCCAAACACTCCAAACACTCTAAACACTCCAAACACTCCAAACACTCCTCTAAACACTCCAAACACTACTCCAAACACTCCAAACACTCCTCCAAATACTCCAAACATTCCAAACACTCCTCCAAACACTCCAAACACTCCAAGCACTACTCCAAACACTCCTCGAAACACTCCACCAAACACTCCTCCAATACAAACGAAACACTCCTGCAAACAGTCCTCCAAACACTCCAAACAATCCTCCAAACACTCCAAACACTCCAAACACTCCTCCAAACACTATTCCAAACACTCCAAACAGTCCTCCAAACACTCCTCCAAACACTACTCCAAACACTACTCCATACATTCCAAACACTCCTGCAAACACTCCAAACACTCCTCCAAACACGCCTCCAAACACTCCTCCAAACACGCCAAACACTCCTCCAAACACTATTCCAAACAATCCAAACACTACTCTAAACATGCCTCCAAACACTCCAAACACTCCTGCAAACACTCCAAACACACCAAACACAACTCCAAACACTCCAAACACTCCTCCAAACACTCCAAACACTCCAAACACTACTCCAAACACTCCTCGAAACACTCCTCCAAACCCTCCAAACACTCCAAACACTCCTCCAAACACTATTCCAAAAACTCCACACACTACTTCGAACACTCCAAACACTACTCCAAACACTCCTCCAAACACTCCTCCAAACACTCCTCCAAACACTCCAAACACTCCAAACACTCCTCCAAAATCTCCTTCAAACACTCCTCCAAACACTCCTCCAACAATCCTCCAAACACTCCAAACACTCCTCCAAACATTCCGCCAATCACTCCTCCAAACACTCCAAACACTCCTCCAAACACTCCTCCAAACACTCCTCCAAGCACTCCTCCAAACACTCCAAATACTCCTCCAAACACTATTCCAAACAATCCAAACACTCCTCCAAACATGCCTCCAAACACTCCAAAAACACCTCCGAACACTCCAAACACTCCTCCAAGCACTCCTCCAAACACTCCAAACACTCCTCCAAACACTACTCCATACATTCCAAACACTGCTGCAAACACTCCAAACACTCCTCCAAACACTCCTCCAAACACTCCTCCAAACACTCCTCCAAACACTCCTCCTAACACTCCTTTAAACACTGCAAACACGCCAAACACACCTGCAAACACTCCAAGCACTCCAAACACACTAAACAATCCTCCAAACACTCCAAACACTCCTTCAAACACTCCAGCAACACTCCAAACACCACTCCAAACACACCAAACACTTTATCCACTCCTCGAAACACTCCAAACAATCCAATAACACCCAAACCTCCAAAATCAAGAATCCTTAAACTGCAAACTCTTAAATCCCGCTCCACATATTCCAAACTCTTAACCCAAATTTCCAAACTTGAAAACGCGAAACTCCAAACTTCAAACACTCCAAACTCCCAACTCATATCAGTGTTTGGATGTGTTTCTATGTGTTTTGGACTGTTTTGGAGTGTTCTGGAGCATTTTGCCGTGTTTTGGTGTGCAAAATGAGTTATGGAGTGTTTTGGGGTGTTTTGGAGATTGGAGTTTTTGGAGTTTGGAGTATTTGGAGTTTGGTTATGGCACTTTTGGAGTGTTTTGAAATGTTGTGGAGAGTCCTGGTGTGTTTTTGAGTTTTGGAGTGTTTCGGAGCATTTTGTAGTGTTTTGGAGTGTTTTGGACTGTTATGGAGTATTTCGGACTGTTTTGGAATGTTTTGAAGTGTTTTGGTATGCTTTTGAGCTATGGAGTTTTTTCGAGTGTTTTGGAGTTAGGTGTTTTTGGAGTTTGGAGTTTTCAGGTTTTGGAGCTTTGACTTTTTGAAGTTTGGAGTTTTGTTTTTGGAGTTTGGAGTTTTTGGAGTTTGGAGTTATTGGAGTGCTTTGGAGTGATTTGGAGGGTTTTGGAGTATGTTTTGGACTGTTTTGAACTGTTTTGGAGTGAGTTTTTGGAGTGTTTTTGAGTGTTTGCGAGTGCTGTGCAGTATTTGGGACTCCAAACACTCCAAACACTCTAAACACTCCAAACACTCCAAACACTCCTCTAAACACTCCAAACACTACTCCAAACACTCCAAACACTCCTCCAAATACTCCAAGCACTCCGAAAACTACTCCAAACACTCCAAACACTCTGCTAAACACTCCTCCAAACATTCCAAACACTCCTCCAAACACTCCAAACACTCCAAGCACTACTCCAAACACTCCTCGAAACACTCCACCAAACACTCCTCCAATACAAACGAAACACTCCTGCAAACAGTCCTCCAAACACTCCAAACAATCCTCCAAACACTCCAAACACTCCAAACACTCCTCCAAACACTATTCCAAACACTCCAAACAGTCCTCCAAACACTCCTCCAAACACTACTCCAAACACTACTCCATACATTCCAAACACTCCTGCAAACACTCCAAACACTCCTCCAAACACGCCTCCAAACACTCCTCCAAACACGCCAAACACTCCTCCAAACACTATTCCAAACAATCCAAACACTACTCTAAACATGCCTCCAAACACTCCAAACACTCCTGCAAACACTCCAAACACACCAAACACAACTCCAAACACTCCAAACACTCCTCCAAACACTCCAAACACTCCAAACACTACTCCAAACACTCCTCGAAACACTCCTCCAAACCCTCCAAACACTCCAAACACTCCTCCAAACACTATTCCAAAAACTCCACACACTACTTCGAACACTCCAAACACTACTCCAAACACTCCTCCAAACACTCCTCCAAACACTCCTCCAAACACTCCAAACACTCCAAACACTCCTCCAAAATCTCCTTCAAACACTCCTCCAAACACTCCTCCAACAATCCTCCAAACACTCCAAACACTCCTCCAAACATTCCGCCAATCACTCCTCCAAACACTTCAAACACTCCTCCAAACACTCCTCCAAACACTCCTCCAAGCACTCCTCCAAACACTCCAAACACTCCTCCAAACACTCCAAACACTCCAAGCACTACTCCAAACACTACTCCAAATACTCCTCCAAACACTCCTCCAAACACTCCTCCAAACACTCCAAACACTCCAAACACTCCTCCAAAATCTCCTTCAAACACTCCTCCAAACACTCCTCCAACAATCCTCCAAACACTCCAAACACTCCTCCAAACATTCCGCCAAACACTCCTCCAAACACTCCAAACACTCCTCCAAACACTCCTCCAAACACTCCTCCAAACACTCCTCCAAACACTGCAAACACTCCTCCAAACACTCCAAACACTCCAAGCACTACTCCAAACACTCCTCGAAACACTCCACCAAACACTCCTCCAAACACACGAAACACTCCTGCAAACACTCCTCCAAACACTCCTCCAAACACTCCAAACGATCCTCCAAACACTCCAAACACTCCAAACACTCCTCCAAACACTCCTCCAAGCACTCCTCCAAACACTCCAAACATTCCAAACACTCCAAGCACTACTCCAAACACTACTCCAAACACTCCTCCAAACACTCCTCCAAACACTCCAAACACTCCAAACACTCCTCCAAAATCTCCTTCAAACACTCCTCCAAACACTCCTCCAACAATCCTCCAAACACTCCAAACACTCCTCCAAACATTCCGCCAAACACTCCTCCAAACACTCCAAACACTCCTCCAAACACTCCTCCAAACACTCCTCCAAACACTCCTCCAAACACTCCAAACACTCCTCCAAACACTCCAAACACTCCAAGCACTACTCCAAACACTCCTCGAAACACTCCACCAAACACTCCTCCAAACACACGAAACACTCCTGCAAACACTCCTCCAAACACTCCTCCAAACACTCCAAACGATCCTCCAAACACTCCAAACACTCCAAACACTCCTCCAAACACTCCTCCAAACACTCCTCCAAACACTACTCCAAACACTCCTCCAAACACTCCTCCTAACACTCCTTTAAACACTGCAAACACGCCAAACACACCTGCAAACAGTCCAAGCACTCCAAACACACTAAACAATCCTCCAAACACTCCAAACACTCCTTCAAACACTCCAGCAAACACTCCAAACACCACTCCAAACACACCAAACACTTTAACCACTCCTCGAAACACTCCAAACAATCCAATAACACCCAAACCTCCAAAATCAAAAATCCTTAAACTGCAAACTCTTAAATCCCGCTCCAAATATTCCAAACTCTTAACCCAAATTTCCAAACTCGAAAACGCGAAACTCCAAACTTCAAACACTCCAAACTCCCAACTCATATCAGTGTTTGGATGTGTTTCTATGTGTTTTGAACTGTTTTGGAGTGTTCTGGAGCATTTTGCCGTGTTTTGGTGTGCAAAATGAGTTATGGAGTGTTTTGGGGTGTTTTGGAGATTGGAGTTTTTGGAGTTTGGAGTATTTGGAGTTTGGTTATGGCACTTTTGGAGTGTTTTGAAATGTTGTGGAGAGTCCTGGTGTGTTTTTGAGTTTTGGAGTGTTTCGGAGCATTTTGTAGTGTTTTGGAGTGTTTTGGACTGTTATGGAGTATTTCGGACTGTTTTGGAATGTTTTGAAGTGTTTTGGTATGCTTTTGAGCTATGGAGTTTTTTCGAGTGTTTTGGAGTTAGGTGTTTTTGGAGTTTGGAGTTTTCAGTTTTTGGAGCTTTGACTTTTTGAAGTTTGGAGTTTTGTTTTTGGAGTTTGGAGTTTTTGGAGTTTGGAGTTATTGGAGTGCTTTGGAGTGATTTGGAGGGTTTTGGAGTATGTTTTGGACTGTTTTGAACTGTTTTGGAGTGAGTTTTTGGAGTGTTTTTGAGTGTTTGCGAGTGCTGTGCAGTATTTGGGACTCCAAACACTCCAAACACTCTAAACACTCCAAACACTCCTCTAAACACTCCAAACACTACTCCAAACACTCCAAACACTCCTCCAAATACTCCAAGCACTCCGAAAACTACTCCAAACACTCCAAACACTCTGCTAAACACTCCTCCAAACATTACAAACACTCCTCCAAACACTCCAAACACTCCAAGCACTACTCCAAACACTCCTCGAAACACTCCACCAAACACTCCTCCAATACAAACGAAACACTCCTGCAAACAGTCCTCCAAACACTCCAAACAATCCTCCAAACACTCCAAACACTCCAAACACTCCTCCAAACACTATTCCAAACACTCCAAACAGTCCTCCAAACACTCCTCCAAACACTACTCCATACATTCCAAACACTCCTGCAAACACTCCAAACACTCCTCCAAACACGCCTCCAAACACTCCTCCAAACACGCCAAACACTCCTCCAAACACTATTCCAAACAATCCAAACACTACTCTAAACATGCCTCCAAACACTCCAAACACTCCTGCAAACACTCCAAACACACCAAACACAACTCCAAACACTCCAAACACTCCTCCAAACACTCCAAACACTCCAAACACTACTCCAAACACTCCTCGAAACACTCCTCCAAACCCTCCAAACACTCCAAACACTCCTCCAAACACTATTCCAAAAACTCCACACACTACTTCGAACACTCCAAACACTACTCCAAACACTCCTCCAAACACTCCAAACACTCCAAGCACTACTCCAAACACTACTCCAAACACTCCTCCAAACACTCCTCCAAACACTCCTCCAAACACTCCAAACACTCCAAACACTCCTCCAAAATCTCCTTCAAACACTCCTCCAAACACTCCTCCAACAATCCTCCAAACACTCCAAACACTCCTCCAAACATTCCGCCAAACACTCCTCCAAACACTCCAAACACTCCTCCAAACACTCCTCCAAACACTCCTCCAAACACTCCTCCAAACACTCCAAACACTCCTCCAAACACTCCAAACACTCCAAGCACTACTCCAAACACTCCTCGAAACACTCCACCAAACACTCCTCCAAACACACGAAACACTCCTGCAAACACACCTCCAAACACTCCTCCAAACACTCCAAACGATCCTCCAAACACTCCAAACACTCCAAACACTCCTCCAAACACTCCTCCAAGCACTCCTCCAAACACTCCAAACACTCCAAACACTCCAAGCACTACTCCAAACACTCCTCCAAACACTCCTCCAAACACTCCAAACCCTCCAAACACTCCTCCAAAATCTCCTTCAAACACTCCTCCAAACACTCCTCCAACAATCCTCCAAACACTCCAAACACTCCTCCAAACATTCCGCCAAACACTCCTCCAAACACTCCAAACACTCCTCCAAACACTCCTCCAAACACTCCTCCAAACACTCCTCCAAACACTCCAAACACTCCTCCAAACACTCCAAACACTCCAAGCACTACTCCAAACACTCCTCGAAACACTCCACCAAACACTCCTCCAAACACACGAAACACTCCTGCAAACACTCCTCCAAACACTCCTCCAAACACTCCAAACGATCCTCCAAACACTCCTCCAAACACTCCAAACACTCCTCCAAAGACTACAAACACTCCAAACACTACACCAGCACTCCTCGAAACACTCCTCCAAACCCTCCAAACATTCTTCCAAACACTATTCCAAACACTCCACACATTACTTCGAACACTCCAAACACTCCTCCAAAAACTCCTCCAAACACTGCTCCAAACACTCCTCCAAACACTCCAAACATTCCTCCAAACACTATTCCAAACACTCCAAACAGTCCTCCAAACACTCCAAACACTCCTCCAAACACTACTCCAAACAGTACTCCATACATTCAAAACACTCCTGCAAACACTCCAAACACTCCTCCAAACACTCCTCCAAGCACTCCTCCAAACACTCCAAACACTCCTCCAAACACTATTCCAAACAATCCAAACACTCCTCCAAACATGCCTCCAAACACTCCAAAAACTCCTCCGAACACTCCAAACACTCCTCCAAGCACTCCTCCAAACACTCCTCCAAACACTACTCCATACATTCCAAACACTGCTGCAAACACTCCAAACACTCCTCCAAACACTCCTCCAAACACTCCTCCAAACACTACTCCAAACACTCCTCCTAACACTCCTTTAAACACTGCAAAAACGCCAAACACACCTGCAAACACTCCAAACACTCCAAACACACCAAACAATCCTCCAAACACTCCAAACACTCCTTCGAACACTCCAGCAAACACTCCAAACACCACTCCAAACACCACTCCAAGCACTCCAAACACACCTCCAAACACTCCAAACACTCCTCCAAACACTCCAAACACGCAAACACTACGCCAAACACTCCTCGAAACACTCCTCCACACCCTCCAAACACTCCTCCAAACACTATTCCAAACACTCCACACACTACTTCGAACACTCCAAACACTCCTCCAAACACTCCTCCAAACACTCCACCAAACACTCCAAACACTCCTCCAAACACGCCTCCAAACACTCCTCCAAACAATCCTCCAAACACTCCAAACACGCCAAACACACCTCCAAACACTCCAAACACCACTCCAAGCACTCCAAACAGACCTCCAAACAATGCAAACACTACTCCAAACACACCAAACACTCCTCCAAACACTCCAAACTCGCCAAACACTCGTTCAAACACTCCAAACACTCCAAACACTCCAAACCCTACTCCAAACACTTTTCCAAACACTCCTACAAACACTCCAAACACCACTCCAAGCACTCCAAACACCCCTCCAAACACTCCAAACACTCCTCCAAACACTCCTCAAAACACTCCAAACACTACTCCAAACACTCCAAACGCTCATCCAAACACTCCTCCAAGCACTACAAACACTCCTCCAAACACTCCTCCAAACACTCCAAACACTCCTCCAAACACTCCAACCACTACTCCAAACACTCCTGCAGGCACCCCTGCAAACAGTCCGAACACTCCTCCAAACACTCCAAGCACTCCAAACACACCAGAACACTCCTCCAAACACTCCAAACACTCCTCCAAAGACTACAAACACTACACAAGCACTCCTCGAAACACTCCTCCAAACCCTCCAAACATTCTTCCAAACACTATTCCAAACACTCCACACACTACTTCGAACACTCCAAACACTCCTCCAAACACTCCTCCAAACACTGCTCCAAACACTCCTCCAAACACTCCAAACATTCCTCCAAACACTATTCCAAACACTCCAAACAGTCCTCCAAACACTCCAAACGCTCCTCCAAACACTACTCCAAACAGTACTCCATACATTCAAAACACTCCTGCAAACACTCCAAACACTCCTCCAAACACTCCTCCAAACACGCCAAACACTCCTCCAAACACTATTCCAAACAATCCAAACACTCCTCCAAACATGCCTCCAAACACTCCAAACACTCCTGCAAACACTCCAAACACACCAAACACAACTCCAAACACTCCAAACACTCCTCCAAACACTCCAAACACTCCTCCAAACACTCCAAACACTCCAAACACTACTCCAAACACTCCTCGAAACACTCCTCCAAACCCTCCAAACACTCCTCCAAACACTCCAAACACTCCTCCAAAATCTCCTTCAAACACTCCTCCAAACACTCCTCCAACAATCCTCCAAACACTCCAAACACTCCTCCAAACATTCCGCCAAACACTCCTCCAAACACTCCAAACACTCCTCCAAACACTCCTCCAAACACTCCTCCAAACACTCCAAACACTCCTCCAAACACTCCAAACACTCCAAGCACTACTCCAAACACTCCTCGAAACACTCCACCAAACACTCCTCCAAAAACACACGAAACACTCCTGCAAACACTCCTCCAAACACTCCTCCAAACACTCCAAACGATCCTCCAAACACTCCAAACACTCCAAACACTCCTCCAAACACTGTTCCAGCACTCCAAACAGTCCTCCAAACACTCCTCCAAACACTCCTCCAAACACTACTCCAATCACTACTCCATACATTACAAACACTCCTGCAAACACTCCAAACACTCCTCCAAGCACTCCTCCAAACACTCCAAACACTCCTCCAAACCCTGTTCCAAACAATCCAAACACTCCTCCAAACATGCCTCCAAATACTCCAAAAACTCCTCCAAACACTTCAAACACTCCTCCAAGCACTCCTCCAAACACTCCAAACACTCCTCCAAACACTATTCCAAACACTCCAAACACTCCTCCAAACACTCCAAACACTCCTCCAAACACTCCTCCAAACACTGCTCCATACATTCCAAACACTACTGCAAACACTCCTCCAAACACTCCTCCAAACACTCCAAACATTCCAAACACTCCTCCTAACACTCCTCCAAACACTCCTCCAAACACTACTCCAAACACTCCTCCAAACACTCCTCCTAACAATCCTCCAAACACTCCTCCAAACACTTCTTCAAACACTCCAAACACGCCAAACACACCTGCAAACAATCCAAACACACCAAACACTCCTCCAAACACTCCAAACACTACTCCAAACACTCCTCCAAACACTCCAAACACCACTCCAAACACTCCAAACAGACCTCCAAACACTCCAAACACTCCTCCAAACACTCCAAACACTCCTGCAAACACACCAAGCACTCCTTCAAAAACTCCAAACACTCCTCCAAACACTCCTCCAAACACTCCAAACACTCCTCCAAAGACTACAAACACTCCAAACACTACACCAGCACTCCTCGAAACACTCCTCCAAACCCTCCAAACATTCTTCCAAACACTATTCCAAACACTCCACACACGACTTCGAACACTCCAAACACTCCTCCAAACACTCCTCCAAACACTGCTCCAAACACTCCTCCAAACACTCCAAACATTCCTCCAAACACTATTCCAAACACTCCAAACAGTCCTCCAAACACTCCAAACACTCCTCCAAACACTACTCCAAACAGTACTCCATACATTCAAAACACTCCTGCAAACACTCCAAACACTCCTCCAAACACTCCTCCAAGCACTCCTCCAAACACTCCAAACACTCCTCCAAACACTATTCCAAACAATCCAAACACTCCTCCAAACATGCCTCCAAACACTCCAAAAACACCTCCGAACACTCCAAACACTCCTCCAAGCACTCCTCCAAACACTCCAAACACTCCTCCAAACACTACTCCATACATTCCAAACACTGCTGCAAACACTCCAAACACTCCTCCAAACACTCCTCCAAACACTACTCCAAACACTCCTCCAAACACTCCTCCTAACACTCCTTTAAACACTGCAAACACGCCAAACACACCTGCAAACACTCCAAACACTCCAAACACACCAAACAATCCTCCAAACACTCCAAACACTCCTTCAAACACTCCAGCAAACACTCCAAACACCACTCCAAACACCACTCCAAGCACTCCAAACACACCTCCAAACACTCCAAACACTCCTCCAAACACTCCTCAAAACACTCCAAACACTACTCCAAACACTCCAAACGCTCATCCAAACACTCCTCCAAGCACTACAAACACTCCTCCAAACACTCCTCCAAACACTCCAAACACTCCTCCAAACACTCCAACCACTACTCCAAACACTCCTGCAGGCACCCCTCCAAACAGTCCGAACACTCCTCCAAACACTCCAAGCACTCCAAACACACCAGAACACTCCTCCAAACACTCCAAACACTCCAAACAGTCCAAACACTCCAATCACTACTCCATACACTAGAAAGACTCCTCCAAACACTCCTCCAAACACTCTAAACACTCCAAACACTCCAAACACTCCTCCAAACACTCCAAGCACTCCAAAAACTACTCCAAACACTCCAAACACTCCGCTAAACACTCCTCCAAACACTCCAAACACTCCTCCAAACACTCCAAACACTCCAAGCACTACTCCAAACACTCCTCGAAACACTCCACCAAACACTCCTCCAATACAAACGAAACACTCCTGCAAACAGTCCTCCAAACACTCCAAACAATCCTCCAAACACTCCAAAAACTCCAAACACTCCTCCAAACACTATTCCAAACACTCCAAACAGTCCTCCAAACACTCTTCCAAACACTACTCCAAACACTACTCCATACATTCCAAACACTCCTGCAAACACTCCAAACACTCCTCCAAACACGCCTCCGAACACTCCTCCAAACACGCCAAACACTCCTCCAAACACTATTCCAAACAATCCAAACACTACTCTAAACATGCCTCCAAACACTCCAAACACTCCCGCAAACACTCCAAACACACCAAACACAACTCCAAACACTCCAAACACTCCTCCAAACACTCCAAACACTCCAAACACTACTCCAAACACTCCTCGAAACACTCCTCCAAACCCTCCAAACACTCCAAACACTCCTCCAAACACTATTCCAAAAACTCCACACACTACTTCGAACACTCCAAACACTACTCCAAACACTCCTCCAAAAACTCCTCCAAACACTCCTCCAAACACTCCAAACACTCCTCCAAAATCTCCTTCAAACACTCCTCCAAACACTCCTCCAACAATCCTCCAAACACTCCAAACACTCCTCCAAACATTCCGCCAATCACTCCTCCAAACACTCCAAACACTCCTCCAAACACTCCTCCAAACACTCCTCCAAGCACTCCTCCAAACACTCCAAACACTCCTCCAAACACTCCAAGCACTACTCCAAACACTCCTCGAAACACTCCACCAAACACTCCTCCAAACACACGAAACACTCCTGCAAACACTCCTCCAAACACTCCTCCAAACACTCCAAACGATCCTCCAAACACTCCAAACACTCCAAACACTCCTCCAAACACTGTTCCAGCACTCCAAACAGTCCTCCAAACACTCCTCCAAACACTCCTCCAAACACTACTCCAATCACTACTCCATACATTCCAAACACTCCTGCAAACACTCCAAACACTCCTCCAAGCACTCCTCCAAACACTCCAAACACTCCTCCAAACCCTGTTCCAAACAATCCAAACACTCCTCCAAACATGTCTCCAAACACTCCAAAAACTCCTCCAAACACTCCAAACACTCCTCCAAGCACTCCTCCAAACACTCCAAACACTCCTCCAAACACTATTCCAAACACTCCAAACACTCCTCCAAACACTCCAAACACTCCTCCAAACTCTCCTCCAAACACTGCTCCATACATTCCAAACACTACTGCAAACACTCCTCCAAACACTCCTCCAAACACTCCAAACATTCCAAACACTCCTCCAAACACTCCTCCTAACAATCCTCCAAACACTCCAAACACTCCTCCAAACACTACTTCAAACACTCCAAACACGCCAAACACACCTGCAAACAGTCCAAACACTCCAAACACACCAAACACTCCTTCAAACACTCCAAACACTACTCCAAACACTCCAAACACCACTCCAAGCACTCCAAACAGACCTCCAAACACTCCAAACACTCCTCCAAACACTCCAAACACTCCTGCAAACACACCAAACACTCCTCCAAACACTCCAAACACTCCTCCAAACACTCCAAACACTCCTCCAAAGACTACAAATACTCCAAACACTACACCAAACACTCCTCGAAACACTCCTCCAAACCCTCCAAACATTCTTCCAAACACTATTCCAAACACTCCGCACACTACTTCGAACACTCCAAACACTCCTCCAAACACTCCTCAAAACACTCCAAACACTCCTCCAAACACTGCTCCAAACACTCCTCCAAACACTCCTCCAAACACTCCAAACATTCCTCCAAACACTATTCCAAACACTCCAAACACTCCTGCAAACACTCCAAACACACCAAACACTCCTCCAAACACTCCTCCAAACACTCCAAACACTCCAAATACTACTCCAAACACTCCTCGAAACACTCCTCCAAACCCTCCAAACACTCCAAACACTCCTCCAAACACTATTCCAAACACTCCACACACTACTTCGAACACTCCAAACACTCCTCCAAACACTCCTCCAAACACTCCTCCAAACACGCCTCCAAACACTCCTCCAAACACTCCTCCAAACACTCCAAACACTCCTCCAAACACTCCTCCAAACACTCCAAACACTCCTCCAAACACTCCAAGCACTACTCCAAACACTCCTCGAAACACTCCTGCAAACACTCCTCCAAACACTCCAAACAATCCTCCAAACACTCCAAAAATTCCAAACACTCCTCCAAACACTATTCCAAACACTCCAAACAGTCCTCCAAACACTCCTCCAAACACTACTCCATACATTCCAAACACTCCTGCAAAAACTCCAAACACTCCTCCAAACATTACTCCAAACACTACTCCATACATTCCAGCACTGCTGCAAACACTCCTCCAAACACTCCAAACATTCCAAACACTCCTCCAAACACTTCTTCAAACACTCCAAACACGCCAAACACACCTGCAAACAATCCAAACACACCTCCAAACACTCCAAACACTACTCCAAACACTCCTCCAAACACTCCAAACACCACTCCAAACACTCCAAACAGACCTCCAAACACTCCAAACACTCCTCCAAACACTCCAAACACTCCTGCAAACACACCAAGCACTCCTTCAAAAACTCCAAACACTCCTCCAAACACTCCTCCAAACACTCCAAACACTCCTCCAAAGACTACAAACACTCCAAACACTACACCAGCACTCCTCGAAACACTCCTCCAAACCCTCCAAACATTCTTCCAAACACTATTCCAAACACTCCACACACGACTTCGAACACTCCAAACACTCCTCCAAACGCTCCTCCAAACACTGCTCCAAACACTCCTCCAAACACTCCAAACATTCCTCCAAACACTATTCCAAACACTCCAAACAGTCCTCCAAACACTCCTCCAAACACTACTCCAAACAGTACTCCATACATTCAAAACACTCCTGCAAACACTCCAAACACTCCTCCAAGCACTCCTCCAAACACTCCTCCAAGCACTCCTCCAAACACTCCCAACACTCCTCCAAACACTATCCCAAACAATCCAAACACTCCTCCAAACATGCCTCCAAACACTCCAAAAACACCTCCGAACACTCCAAACACTCCTCCAAGCACTCCTCCAAACACTCCAAACACTCCTCCAAACACTACTCCATACATTCCAAACACTGCTGCAAACACTCCAAACACTCCTCCAAACACTCCTCCAAACACTACTCCAAACACTCCTCCAAACACTCCTCCTAACACTCCTTTAAACACTGCAAACACGCCAAACACACCTGCAAACATTCCAAACACTCCAAACACACCAAACAATCCTCCAAACACTCCAAACACTCCTTCAAACACTCCAGCAAACACTCCAAACACCACTCCAAACACCACTCCAAGCACTCCAAACACACCTCCAAACACTCCAAACACTCCTCCAAACACTCCTCAAAACACTCCAAACACTACTCCAAACACTCCAAACGCTCATCCAAACACTCCTCCAAGCACTACAAACACTCCTCCAAACACTCCTCCAAACACTCCAAACACTCCTCCAAACACTCCAACCACTACTCCAAACACTCCTGCAGGCACCCCTCCAAACAGTCCGAACACTCCTCCAAACACTCCAAGCACTCCAAACACACCAGAACACTCCTCCAAACATTCCAAACACTCCAAACAGTCCAAACACTCCAATCACTACTCCATACACTAGAAAGACTCCTCCAAACACTCCTCCAAACACTCCAAACACTCTAAACACTCCAAACACTCCAAACACTCCTCCAAACACTCCAAGCACTCCAAAAACTACTCCAAACACTCCAAACACTCCGCTAAACACTCCTCCAAACACTCCAAACACTCCTCCAAACACTCCAAACACTCCAAGCACTACTCCAAACACTCCTCGAAACACTCCACCAAACACTCCTCCAATACAAACGAAACACTCCTGCAAACAGTCCTCCAAACACTCCAAACAATCCTCCAAACACTCCAAAAACTCCAAACACTCCTCCAAACACTATTCCAAACACTCCAAACAGTCCTCCAAACACTCTTCCAAACACTACTCCAAACACTACTCCATACATTCCAAACACTCCTGCAAACACTCCAAACACTCCTCCAAACACGCCTCCAAACACTCCTCCAAACACGCCAAACACTCCTCCAAACACTATTCCAAACAATCCAAACACTACTCTAAACATGCCTCCAAACACTCCAAACACTCCTGCAAACACTCCAAACACACCAAACACAACTCCAAACACTCCAAACACTCCTCCAAACACTCCAAACACTCCAAACACTACTCCAAACACTCCTCGAAACACTCCTCCAAACCCTCCAAACACTCCAAACACTCCTCCAAACACTATTCCAAAAACTCCACACACTACTTCGAACACTCCAAACACTACTCCAAACACTCCTCCAAAAACTCCTCCAAACACTCCTCCAAACACTCCAAACACTCCTCCAAAATCTCCTTCAAACACTCCTCCAAACACTCCTCCAACAATCCTCCAAACACTCCAAACACTCCTCCAAACATTCCGCCAATCACTCCTCCAAACACTCCAAACACTCCTCCAAACACTCCTCCAAACACTCCTCCAAGCACTCCTCCAAACACTCCAAACACTCCTCCAAACACTCCAAGCACTACTCCAAACACTCCTCGAAACACTCCACCAAACACTCCTCCAAACACACGAAACACTCCTGCAAACACTCCTCCAAACACTCCTCCAAACACTCCAAACGATCCTCCAAACACTCCAAACACTCCAAACACTCCTCCAAACACTGTTCCAGCACTCCAAACAGTCCTCCAAACACTCCTCCAAACACTCCTCCAAACACTACTCCAATCACTACTCCATACATTCCAAACACTCCTGCAAACACTCCAAACACTCCTCCAAGCACTCCTCCAAACACTCCAAACACTCCTCCAAACCCTGTTCCAAACAATCCAAACACTCCTCCAAACATGCCTCCAAACACTCCAAAAACTCCTCCAAACACTCCAAACACTCCTCCAAGCACTCCTCCAAACACTCCAAACACTCCTCCAAACACTATTCCAAACACTCCAAACACTCCTCCAAACACTCCAAACACTCCTCCAAACTCTCCTCCAAACACTGCTCCATACATTCCAAACACTACTGCAAACACTCCTCCAAACACTCCTCCAAACACTCCAAACATTCCAAACACTCCTCCAAACACTCCTCCTAACAATCCTCCAAACACTCCAAACACTCCTCCAAACACTACTTCAAACACTCCAAACACGCCAAACACACCTGCAAACAGTCCAAACACTCCAAACACACCAAACACTCCTTCAAACACTCCAAACACTACTCCAAACACTCCAAACACCACTCCAAGCACTCCAAACAGACCTCCAAACACTCCAAACACTCCTCCAAACACTCCAAACACTCCTGCAAACACACCAAACACTCCTCCAAACACTCCAAACACTCCTCCAAACACTCCAAACACTCCTCCAAAGACTACAAATACTCCAAACACTACACCAAACACTCCTCGAAACACTCCTCCAAACCCTCCAAACATTCTTCCAAACACTATTCCAAACACTCCGCACACTACTTCGAACACTCCAAACACTCCTCCAAACACTCCTCAAAACACTCCAAACACTCCTCCAAACACTGCTCCAAACACTCCTCCAAACACTCCTCCAAACACTCCACAAACATTCCTCCAAACACTATTCCAAACACTCCAAACACTCCTGCAAACACTCCAAACACACCAAACACTCCTCCAAACACTCCTCCAAACACTCCAAACACTCCAAATACTACTCCAAACACTCCTCGAAACACTCCTCCAAACCCTCCAAACACTCCAAACACTCCTCCAAACACTATTCCAAACACTCCACACACTACTTCGAACACTCCAAACACTCCTCCAAACACTCCTCCAAACACTCCTCCAAACACGCCTCCAAACACTCCTCCAAACACTCCTCCAAACACTCCAAACACTCCTCCAAACACTCCTCCAAACACTCCAAACACTCCTCCAAACACTCCAAGCACTACTCCAAACACTCCTCGAAACACTCCTGCAAACACTCCTCCAAACACTCCAAACAATCCTCCAAACACTCCAAAAATTCCAAACACTCCTCCAAACACTATTCCAAAAACTCCAAACAGTCCTCCAAACACTCCTCCAAACACTACTCCATACATTCCAAACACTCCTGCAAAAACTCCAAACACTCCTCCAAACATTACTCCAAACACTACTCCATACATTCCAGCACTGCTGCAAACACTCCTCCAAACACTCCAAACATTCCAAACACTCCTCCAAACACTCCTCCAAACACTCCTCCAAACACTACTCCAAACACTCCTCCAAACACTCCGCCTAACAATCCTCCAAACACGCCTCCAAACACTCCTCCAAACACTCCAAACACTCCTCCAAACTCTCCTCCAAACACGCCAAACACACCTGCAAACACTCCGAACACCCCAAACACTCCTCCAAACACTCCTTCAAACACTCCAAACACCCCTCCAAACACTCCAAACACCACTCCAAGCATTCCAAACACTCCTGCAAACACTCCAAACACACCAAACACTACTCCAAACACTCCAAACACTCTTCCAAACACTCCAAACACTCCAAACACTCCAAACACTACTCCAAACACTCCTCGAAATACTCCTCCAAACCCTCCAAACACTCCAAACACTCCTCCAAACACTATTCCAAAAACTCCACAAAATACTTCGAACACTCCAAACACTACTCCAAACACTCCTCCAAACACTCCTCCAAACACTCCAAACACTCCAAACACTCCTCCAAAATCTCCTCCAAACACTCCTCCAACAACCCTCCAAACACTCCAAACACTCCAAACACTCCTCCAAGCACTCCAAACACTCCTCCAAACACTCCTCCAAACACTCCTCCAAACACTCCAAACACTCCTCCAAACACTCCAAACACTCCTCCAAACACTCCAAGCAGTACTCCAAACACTCCTCGAAACACTCCACCAAACACTCCTCCAAACACACGAAACACTCCTGCAAACACTCCTCCAAACACTCCTCCAAACACTCCAAACTATCCTCCAAACACACCAAACACTCCTCCAAACACTATTCCAGCACTCCAAACAGTCCTCCAAACACTCCTCCAAACACTACTCCAATCACTACTCCATACATTCCAAACACTCCTGCAAACACTCCAAACACTCCTCCAAACACTATTCCAAACAATCCAAACACTCCTCCAAACATGCCTCCAAACACTCCAAAAACTCCTCCAAACACTCCAAACACTCCTCCAAGCACTCCTCCAAACACTCCAAACACACCTGCAAACACTCCAAACACTCCAAACACACCAAACAATCCTCCAAACACTCCAAACACTCCTTCAAACACTCCACCAAACACTCCAAACACCACTCCAAACACCACTCCAAGCACTCCAAACACACCTCCAAACATTCCAAACACTCCTCCAAACACTCCAAACACGCCAAACACTACTCCAAACACTCCTCCAAACACTCCTCCAAACACTGCTCCATACATTCCAAACACTACTGCAAACACTCCTCCAAACACTATTCCAAACAATCCAAACACTCCTCCAAACATGCCTCCAAACACTCCAAAAACTCCTCCAAACACTCCTCCAAACACTACTCCATACATTCCAAACACTGCTGCAAACACTCCAAACACTCCTCCAAACACTCCTCCAAACACTCCTCCAAACACTACTCCAAACACTCCTCCAAACACTCCTCCTAACACTCCTTTAAACACTGCAAACACGCCAAACACACCTGCAAACACTCCAAACACTCCAAACACACCAAACAATCCTCCAAACACTCCAAACACTCCTTCAAACACTCCAGCAAACACTCCAAACACCACTCCAAACACCACTCCAAGCACTCCAAACACACCTCCAAACACTCCAAACACTCCTCCAAACACTCCTCAAAACACTCCAAACACTACTCCAAACACTCCAAACGCTCATCCAAACACTCCTCCAAGCACTACAAACACTCCTCCAAACACTCCTCCAAACACTCCAAACACTCCTCCAAACACTCCAACCACTACTCCAAACATTCCTGCAGGCACCCTTCCAAACAGCCCGAACACTCCTCCAAACACTCCAAGCACTCCAAACACACCAGAACACTCCTCCAAACATTCCAAACACTCCAAACAGTCCAAACACTCCAATCACTACTCCATACACTAGAAAGACTCCTCCAAACACTCCTCCAAACACTCCAAACACTCTAAACACTCCAAACACTCCAAACACTCCTCCAAACACTCCAAGCACTCCAAAAACTACTCCAAACACTCCAAACACTCCGCTAAACACTCCTCCAAACACTCCAAACACTCCTCCAAACACTCCAAACACTCCAAGCACTACTCCAAACACTCCTCGAAACACTCCACCAAACACTCCTCCAATACAAACGAAACACTCCTGCAAACAGTCCTCCAAACACTCCAAACAATCCTCCAAACACTCCAAAAACTCCAAACACTCCTCCAAACACTATTCCAAACACTCCAAACAGTCCTCCAAACACTCTTCCAAACACTACTCCAAACACTACTCCATACATTCCAAACACTCCTGCAAACACTCCAAACACTCCTCCAAACACGCCTCCAAACACTCCTCCAAACACGCCAAACACTCCTCCAAACACTATTCCAAACAATCCAAACACTACTCTAAACATGCCTCCAAACACTCCAAACACTCCTGCAAACACTCCAAACACACCAAACACAACTCCAAACACTCCAAACACTCCTCCAAACACTCCAAACACTCCAAACACTACTCCAAACACTCCTCGAAACACTCCTCCAAACCCTCCAAACACTCCAAACACTCCTCCAAACACTATTCCAAAAACTCCACACACTACTTCGAACACTCCAAACACTACTCCAAACACTCCTCCAAAAACTCCTCCAAACACTCCTCCAAACACTCCAAACACTCCTCCAAAATCTCCTTCAAACACTCCTCCAAACACTCCTCCAACAATCCTCCAAACACTCCAAACACTCCTCCAAACATTCCGCCAATCACTCCTCCAAACACTCCAAACACTCCTCCAAACACTCCTCCAAACACTCCTCCAAGCACTCCTCCAAACACTCCAAACACTCCTCCAAACACTCCAAGCACTACTCCAAACACTCCTCGAAACACTCCACCAAACACTCCTCCAAACACACGAAACACTCCTGCAAACACTCCTCCAAACACTCCTCCAAACACTCCAAACGATCCTCCAAACACTCCAAACACTCCAAACACTCCTCCAAACACTGTTCCAGCACTCCAAACAGTCCTCCAAACACTCCTCCAAACACTCCTCCAAACACTACTCCAATCACTACTCCATACATTCCAAACACTCCTGCAAACACTCCAAACACTCCTCCAAGCACTCCTCCAAACACTCCAAACACTCCTCCAAACCCTGTTCCAAACAATCCAAACAATCCTCCAAACATGCCTCCAAACACTCCAAAAACTCCTCCAAACACTCCAAACACTCCTCCAAGCACTCCTCCAAACACTCCAAACACTCCTCCAAACACTATTCCAAACACTCCAAACACTCCTCCAAACACTCCAAACACTCCTCCAAACTCTCCTCCAAACACTGCTCCATACATTCCAAACACTACTGCAAACACTCCTCCAAACACTCCTCCAAACACTCCAAACATTCCAAACACTCCTCCAAACACTCCTCCTAACAATCCTCCAAACACTCCAAACACTCCTCCAAACACTACTTCAAACACTCCAAACACGCCAAACACACCTGCAAACAGTCCAAACACTCCAAACACACCAAACACTCCTTCAAACACTCCAAACACTACTCCAAACACTCCAAACACCACTCCAAGCACTCCAAACAGACCTCCAAACACTCCAAACACTCCTCCAAACACTCCAAACACTCCTGCAAACACACCAAACACTCCTCCAAACACTCCAAACACTCCTCCAAACACTCCAAACACTCCTCCAAAGACTACAAATACTCCAAACACTACACCAAACACTCCTCGAAACACTCCTCCAAACCCTCCAAACATTCTTCCAAACACTATTCCAAACACTCCGCACACTACTTCGAACACTCCAAACACTCCTCCAAACACTCCTCAAAACACTCCAAACACTCCTCCAAACACTGCTCCAAACACTCCTCCAAACACTCCTCCAAACACTCCAAACATTCCTCCAAACACTATTCCAAAGACTCCAAACACTCCTGCAAACACTCCAAACACACCAAACACTCCTCCAAACACTCCTCCAAACACTCCAAACACTCCAAATACTACTCCAAACACTCCTCGAAACACTCCTCCAAACCCTCCAAACACTCCAAACACTCCTCCAAACACTATTCCAAACACTCCACACACTACTTCGAACACTCCAAACACTCCTCCAAACACTCCTCCAAACACTCCTCCAAACACGCCTCCAAACACTCCTCCAAACACTCCTCCAAACACTCCAAACACTCCTCCAAACACTCCTCCAAACACTCCAAACACTCCTCCAAACACTCCAAGCACTACTCCAAACACTCCTCGAAAAACTCCTGCAAACACTCCTCCAAACACTCCAAACAATCCTCCAAACACTCCAAAAATTCCAAACACTCCTCCAAACACTATTCCAAAAACTCCAAACAGTCCTCCAAACACTCCTCCAAACACTACTCCATACATTCCAAACACTCCTGCAAAAACTCCAAACACTCCTCCAAACATTACTCCAAACACTACTCCATACATTCCAGCACTGCTGCAAACACTCCTCCAAACACTCCAAACATTCCAAACACTCCTCCAAACACTCCTCCAAACACTCCTCCAAACACTACTCCAAACACTCCTCCAAACACTCCGCCTAACAATCCTCCAAACACGCCTCCAAACACTCCTCCAAACACTCCAAACACTCCTCCAAACTCTCCTCCAAACACGCCAAACACACCTGCAAACACTCCGAACACCCCAAACACTCCTCCAAACACTCCTTCAAACACTCCAAACACCCCTCCAAACACTCCAAACACCACTCCAAGCATTCCAAACACTCCTGCAAACACTCCAAACACACCAAACACTACTCCAAACACTCCAAACACTCTTCCAAACACTCCAAACACTCCAAACACTCCAAACACTACTCCAAACACTCCTCGAAATACTCCTCCAAACCCTCCAAACACTCCAAACACTCCTCCAAACACTATTCCAAAAACTCCACAAAATACTTCGAACACTCCAAACACTACTCCAAACACTCCTCCAAACACTCCTCCAAACACTCCAAACACTCCAAACACTCCTCCAAAATCTCCTCCAAACACTCCTCCAACAACCCTCCAAACACTCCAAACACTCCAAACACTCCTCCAAGCACTCCAAACACTCCTCCAAACACTCCTCCAAACACTCCTCCAAACACTCCAAACACTCCTCCAAACACTCCAAACACTCCTCCAAACACTCCAAGCAGTACTCCAAACACTCCTCGAAACACTCCACCAAACACTCCTCCAAACACACGAAACACTCCTGCAAACACTCCTCCAAACACTCCTCCAAACACTCCAAACTATCCTCCAAACACACCAAACACTCCTCCAAACACTATTCCAGCACTCCAAACAGTCCTCCAAACACTCCTCCAAACACTACTCCAATCACTACTCCATACATTCCAAACACTCCTGCAAACACTCCAAACACTCCTCCAAACACTATTCCAAACAATCCAAACACTCCTCCAAACATGCCTCCAAACACTCCAAAAACTCCTCCAAACACTCCAAACACTCCTCCAAGCACTCCTCCAAACACTCCAAACACACCTGCAAACACTCCAAACACTCCAAACACACCAAACAATCCTCCAAACACTCCAAACACTCCTTCAAAGACTCCACCAAACACTCCAAACACCACTCCAAACACCACTCCAAGCACTCCAAACACACCTCCAAACATTCCAAACACTCCTCCAAACACTCCAAACACGCCAAACACTACTCCAAACACTCCTCCAAACACTCCTCCAAACACTGCTCCATACATTCCAAACACTACTGCAAACACTCCTCCAAACACTATTCCAAACAATCCAAACACTCCTCCAAACATGCCTCCAAACACTCCAAAAACTCCTCCAAACACTCCAAACACTCCTCCAATCACTCCAAACATTCCAAACACTCCTCCTAACACTCCTCCAAACACTCCTCCAAACACTACTTCAAACACTCCAAACACGCCAAACACACCTGCAAACAGTCCAAACACACCAAACACTCCTCCAAACACTCCAAACACTACTCCAAACACTCCTCCAAACACTCCAAACACCACTCCAAACACTCCAAACAGACCTCCAAACACTCCAAACACTCCTCCAAACACTCCAAACACTCCTGCAAACACACCAAACACTCCTTCAAACACTCCAAACACTCCTCCAAACACTCCTCCAAACACTCCAAACACTCCTCCAAAGACTACAAACACTCCAAACACTACACCAACACTCCTCGAAACACTCCTCCAAACCCTCCAAACATTCTTCCAAACACTATTCCAAACACTCCACACACTACTTCGAACACTCCAAACACTCCTCCAAACACTCCTCCAAACACTCTACCAAACACTGCTCCAAACACTCCTCCAAACACTCCAAACATTCCTCCAAACACTATTCCAAACACTCCAAACAGTCCTCCAAACACTCCAAACACTCCTCCAAACACTACTCCAAACAGTACTCCATACATTCAAAACACTCCTGCAAACACTCCAAACACTCCTCCAAACACTCCTCCAAACACTCCTCCAAGCACTCCTCCAAACACTCCAAACACTCCTCCAAACACTATTCCAAACAATCCAAACACTCCTCCAAACATGCCTCCAAACACTCCAAAAACTCCTCCGAACACTCCAAACACTCCTCCAAGCACTCCTCCAAACACTCCAAACACTCCTCCAAACACTACTCCATACATTCCAAACACTGCTGCAAACACTCCAAACACTCCTCGAAACACTCCTCCAAACACTCCTCCAAACACTCCTCCAAACACTCCTCCTAACACTCCTTTAAACACTGCAAACACGCCAAACACACCTGCAAACACTCCAAACACTCCAAACACACCAAACAATCCTCCAAACACTCCAAACACTCCTTCAAACACTCCACCAAACACTCCAAACACCACTCCAAACACCACTCCAAGCACTCCAAACACACCTCCAAACATTCCAAACACTCCTCCAAACACTCCAAACACGCCAAACACTACGCCAAACACTCCTCGAAACACTCCTCCAAACCCTCCAAACACTCCTCCAAACACTATTCCAAACACTCCACACACTACTTCGAACACTCCAAGCACTCCTCCAAACACTCCTCCAAACACTCCACCAAACACTCCAAACACTCCTCCAAACACTCCTCCAAACACTCCTCCAAACAATCCTCCAAACACTCCAAACACGCCAAACACACCTCCAAACACCACTCCAAGCACTCCAAACAGACCTCCAAACATTGCAAACACTACTCCAAACACACCAAACACTCCTCCAAACACTCCAAACTCGCCAAACACTCCTTCAAACACTCCAAACACTCCAAACACTCCAAACCTTACTCCAAACACTTTTCCAAACACTTCTCCAAACACTACAAACACTCCAAACACCACTCCAAGCACTCCAAACACCCCTCCAAACAATCCTCAAAACACTCCAAACACTACTCCAAACACTCCAAACGCTCATCCAAACACTCCTCCAAGCACTACAAACACTCCTCCAAACCCTCCTCCAAACACTCCAAACACTCCTCCAAACACTCCAACCACGACTCCAAACACTCCTGCAGGCACCCCTCCAAACAGTCCGAACACTCCTCCAAACACTCCAAGCACTCCAAACACACCAGAACACTCCTCCAAACACTCCAAACACTCCAAACAGTCCAAACACTCCAATCACTACTCCATACACTAGAAAGACTCCTCCAAACACTCCTCCAAACACTCCAAACACTCTAAACACTCCAAACACTCCAAACACTCCTCTAAACACTCCAAACACTACTCCAAACACACCAAACACTCCTCCAAACACTCCAAGCACTCCAAAAACTACTCCAAACACTCCAAACACTCCGCTAAACACTCCTCCAAACACACCAAACAATCCTCCATACACTTCAAATAGTGCAAACACTCCATCACTCCAAACACTCCTCCAAACACTCCAAAAACTCCAACACTCCAAACTCTCCAAAGACTAATTGAAACACTCCAAATACTCCTCCAAACCATCCTCCAAACACTCCTCCAAATATTCCTAACACTCCTCCAAACACTACTAACACTCCTCCAAACACTGCAAACACTCCAAACACTCCTCCAAACACTCCAAACTCTCCAAAGACTACTCCAAACACTCCAAATACGCCTCCAAACATTCCTCCAAACAGTCCTCCAAACACTCCTAACACTCCTCCAAATACATCTAACACTCCTCCAAACACTGCAAACACTCCTCCAAACACTCCAAACACTCCAAATATTCCAAATACTCCAAACTCTCCAAGCACCTCTCCAAACACTCCTCCAAACACTCCAAACATTCCAAAAACTCCAAATACTCCAAACGCACCTCCAAAAACTCCAAACACTCCAAGCACTCCTCCAAACACTCCTCCAAACACTCCAAACACACCTCCAAACACTCCAAACACTGCTCCGAACACTCCAAACACAACTCCATACATACCAAACACTCCTGCAACCACTCCTCCAACCACTCCTCCAACCACTCCTCCAAACACTACTCCAAACACTCCAAACACTCCTCCAAACACTCCCCCAAACACTCCAAACATTCCAAACACTCCTCCAAACATTCCTCCAAAAACTCCTCTAAACACTCCTCCAAACACTACTACAAACACTCCTTGAAACACTCCACCAAACACTCCTCCAAACACCCGAAACACTCCTGCAAACACTCCTCCAAACAATCCAAACACTCCTTCAAACACTCCAAACACTCCTCCAAACACTCCAAACACTCCTTCAAACACTTCAAACACTCCTCCAAACACTCCAAACACCACTCCAAACACCAATCCAAACAGACCTCCAAACACTACAAACACTCCTCTAAACACTCCAAACACTCCTGCAAACACTCCAAACACACCAAAAACTCCTAAAAACACTCCAAACACTACTCCAAACACTACAAACACTCCAAACACTACTCCAAACTCTCCACACCCTACTTCGAACACTCCAAACACTCCTCCAAACACTCCTCCAAACACTCCAAACACTCCTCCAAACACACCTCCAAACACTCCTCCAAACACTCCTCCAAACACTCCTCCAAACACTATTCCAAAAACTCCAAACAGTCCTCCAAAAACTCCAAACACTCCGCCAAACACTCCTCCAAACACTACTCCAAACACTACTCCATACATTCAAAACACTCCTGCAAACACTCCAAACACTCCTCCAAACACTCGTCCAAGCACTCCTCCAAACACTCCAAGCACTCCTCCAAACACTATTCCAAACAATCCAAACACTCCTCCAAACACTCCAAAAACACCTCCAAACACTATTCCAAACACTCCAAACACTCTTCCAAACACTACTCCAAAAACTACTCCATACATTCCAAACACTGCTGCAAACACTACAAACACTCCTCCAAACACTCCTCCAAACACTCCAAACATTCCAAACACTACTCCAAACACTCCTCCAAACACTCCTCCTAACAATGCTCCAAACACTCCAAACACTCCTCCAAACACTCCTTCAAACACTCCAAACACGCCAAACACACCTGCAAACACTCCAAACACTCCAAACACACCAAACACTCCTCCAAACACTCCAAACACTCCTTCAAACACTCCAAACACTCCTCCAAACACTCCAAACACCACTTCAAACACCACTCCAAGCACTCCAAACAGAACTCCAAACACTCCTCCAAACACTCCAAACACACCAAAAACTCCTCCAAACACTCCAAACACTCCTCCAAACACACCTCCAAACACTCCAAACACTCCTCCAAACACTCCAAACATGCCAAACACTACGCCAAACACTCCTCCAAACACTCCTCCAAACACTCCAAACACTCCTCCAAACACTATTCCGAACACTCCACACACTACTTCGAACACTCCAAACACTCCTCCAAACACTCGAAACACTCCTCCAAACACTCCAAACAGTCTTCCAAACACTCCTCCAAACACTCCAAACATTCCAAACACTCCTCCAAACATTCCTCCAAAAACTCCTCCAAACACACCTCCAAACACTACTACAAACACTCCTCGAAACACTCCACCAAACACTCCTCCAAACACACGAAACACTCCTGCAAACACTCCTCCAAACACTCCAAACAATCCTCCAAACACTCCAAACAATCCTCCAAACACTCCAAACAATCCTCCAAACACTACTGCATACATTCCAAACACTCCGGCAAACACTCCAAACACTCCTCCAAACACGCCAAACACTACTCCAAACACGCCTCCAAACACTCCTCCAAGCACTCCTCCAAGCAGTCCAAACACTCCTCCAAACACTATTCCAAACAATCCAAACACTCCTCCAAACAAGCCTCCAAACACTCCAAAAACCCCTCTAAACTCTCCTCCAAACACTATTCCAAACACTCCAAACACTCCTCCAAACACTACTCCAAAAACTACTCCATACATTCCAAACACTGCTGCAAACACTCCAAACACTCCTCCAAACACTCCTCCAAACACTCCTCCAAACAGTCCTCCAAACACTCCTCCAAACACTCCAAACACTCCTCCAAACACTACTCCATACATTCCAAACACTGCTGCAAATACTCCTCCAAACACTCCTCCAAACACTCCAAACATTCCAAACTCTCCTCCAAACACTCCTCCAAACACTCCTCCAAACACTACTCCAAACATTCCTCCAAACACTCCGCCTAACAATCCTCCAAACACTCCTCCAAACACTCCTCCAAACACTCCAAACACTCCTCCAAACACACCAAACACACCTGCAAACAGTCCAAACACTCCAAACACACCAAACACTCCTCCAAACACTCCAAACACTCCTTCAAACACTCCAAACACTCCTCCAAACACTCCAAACACCACTCCAAACACCCCAAACAGACCTCCAAACACTCCAAACACTCCTGCAAACACTCCAAACACACCAAACACTCCTCCATACACTCCAAACACTCCTCCAAACACTCCTCCAAACACTCCAAACACTACTCCAAACACTCCTCTAAACACTCCTCCAAACCCTCCAAACACTCCTCCAAACACTATTCCAAACACTCCACACACTACTTCGAAAACTCCAAATACCCCTCCAAACACTCCTCCAAACACACCTCCAAACACTCCAAACACTCCTCCAAACACTCCCCCAAACACTCCTCCAAACATTCCTCCAAACACTCCTCCAAACACTCCTCCAAACACTCCTCCAAACACTCCTCCAAACCCTCCAAACACTCCAAGCACTACTCCAAACACTCCTCGAAACACTCCACCAAACACTCCTCCAAACATACGAAACACTCCTGCAAACACTCCTCCAAACAATCCTCCAAACACTCCAAACAATCCTCCAAACACTCCAAAAACTCCAAACACTCCTCCAAACACGATTCCAAACAGTCCTCCAAACAGTCCTCCAAACACTCCTCCAAACACTACTCCAAACACTACTCCATACATTCCAAACACTCCTGCAAACACTCCAAACACTCCTCCAAACACTCCTCCAAGCACTCCTCCAAACACGCCAAAAACTCCTCCAAACAGTATTCCAAACAATCCAAACACTCCTCCAAAATTGCCTCCAAACACTCCAAAAACTCCTCCAAACACTCCAAACACTCCTCCAAGCACTCCTCCAAACACTCCAAACACTCCTCCAAACACTATTCCAAACACTCCAAATACTCCTCCAAACACTCCTCCAAACACTACTCCAAACACTACTCCATACATTCCAAACACTGCTGCAAACACTCCTCCAAACACTCCTCCAAACACTCCTCCAAACATTCCTCCAAACACTCCAAACATTCCAAACACTCCTCCAAACATTCCTCCAAACACTCCTCCAAACACTCCGCCTAACAATCCTCCAAACACTCCTCCAAACACTCCAAACACTCCTCCAAACACTCCTCCAAACACGCCAAACACACATGCAAACACTCCAAACACACCAAACACTCCTCCAAACACTCCAAACACCCCTTCAAACACTCCAAACACTCCTCCAAACATTCCAAACACCACTCCAAAGACCACTCCAAGCACTCAAAACAGACCTCCAAACACTCCAAACACTCCAAACACTCCTGCAAACACTCCAAACACACCAAACACTCCTCCAAACGCTCCAAACACTGCTCCAAACACTCCAAACACTCCTCCAAACATTCCAAGCACTCCAAACATTACTGCAAACACTCCTCGAAGCACTCCTCAAAACCCTCCAAACACTCCAAACACTCCTCCAAACACTATTCCAAAAACTCCACACATTACTTCGAACACTCCAAACACTTCTCCAAACACTCCTCCAAACACTCCTCCAAACACTCCTCCAAACACTCCAAACACTCCTCCAAACACTCCTCCAAACACTCCTCCAAACACTCCTCCAAACACTCCTCCAAACAATCCTCCAAACACTCCAAACACTCCTCCAAACACTCCTCCAAACACTCCAAACACTCCAAGCACTACTCCAAACACTCCTCGAAACACTCCACCAAACACTCCTCCAAACATACGAAACACTCCTGCAAACACTCCTCCAAACAATCCTCCAAACACTCCAAACAATCCTCCAAACACTCCAAAAACTCCAAACACTCCTCCAAACACTATTCCAAACACTGCAAACAGTCCTCCAAACAGTCCTCCAAACACTCCTCCAAACACTACTCCAAACACTACTCAATACATTCCAAGCACTCCTGCAAACACTCCAAACACTCCTCCAAACACTCCTCCAAGCACTCCTCCAAACACGCCAAACACTCCTCCAAACACTATTCCAAACACTCCAAACACTCCAAACACTCCTCCAAACACTACTCCAAACACTACTCCGTACATTCCAAACACTGCTGCAAACACTCCTCCAAACACTCCTCCAAACACTCCTCCAAACACTCCAAACATTCCAAACACTCCTCCAAACACTCCTCCAAACACTCCTCCAAACACTCCAAACATTCCAAACACTCCTCCAAACACTCCTCCAAACACTCCTCCAAACACTCCTCCAAACACGCCAAACACACATGCAAACACTCCAAACACACCAAACACTCCTCCAAACACTCCAAACACCCCTTCAAACACTCCAAACACTCCTCCAAACATTCCAAACACCACTCCAAAGACCACTCCAAGCACTCAAAACAGACCTCCAAACACTCCAAACACTCCTGCAAACACTCCAAACACACCAAACACTCCTCCAAACACTCCAAACACTGCTCCAAACACTCCAAACACTCCTCCAAACATTCCAAGCACTCCAAACATTACTGCAAACACTCCTCGAAGCACTCCTCAAAACCCTCCAAACACTCCAAACACTCCTCCAAACACTATTCCAAAAACTCCACACATTACTTCGAACACTCCAAACACTTCTCCAAACACTCCTCCAAACACTCCTCCAAACACTCCTCCAAACACTCCTCCAAACACTCCTCCAAACACTCCTCCAAACAATCCTCCAAACACTCCAAACACTCCTCCAAACACTCCTCCAAACACTCCAAACACTCCAAGCACTACTCCAAACACTCCTCGAAACACTCCACCAAACACTCCTCCAAACATACGAAACACTCCTGCAAACACTCCTCCAAACAATCCTCCAAACACTCCAAACAATCCTCCAAACACTCCAAAAACTCCAAACACTCCTCCAAACACTATTCCAAACACTGCAAACAGTCCTCCAAACAGTCCTCCAAACACTCCTCCAAACACTACTCCAAACACTACTCAATACATTCCAAGCACTCCTGCAAACACTCCTCCAAACACTCCTCCAAGCACTCCTCCAAACACGCCAAACACTCCTCCAAACACTATTCCAAACACTCCAAACACTCCTCCAAACACTACTCCAAACACTACTTAGATACATAGATACATAGAAGATAGGAGCAGGAGTAGGCCATTCGGCCCTTCGTGCCTGCTCCGCCATTTAATGAGATCATGGCTGATCCTTTAATTCAGTATCCCGTCCCCGCCTTCTCTCCGTAACCCTTAACCCCTTTTGCCCGTAGAAATATATCTAATTCCCTCTTAAATATATTTAATGAGCTGGCGTACACTGCCCTCTGTGGCAATGAGTTCCACAGGTTCACCACTCTCTGAGTGAAGAAATTCCCCCTCATCTCTGTCCTAAATGGTTTAGCCCTTATCCTTAAATTATGTCCTCTAGTTCTGTTCTCACCCGCCAAGGGAAACATTCCTTCTGCATCCAGTCTGTCTAGACCTGTCAGAATTTTATACACTTCTATGAGGTCCCCTCTCAATCTTCTAAACTCCAGTGTGTACATCCCTAAACTACATAGTCTCTCCTCATAGGTCATTCCCGCCATTCCTGGTATCAGCCTGGTGAATCGCCGCTGCACCCCCTCCATGGCAAGAACATCCTTCCTCAGATGAGGCGACCAAAACTGTACACAGTACTCGAGGTGTGGTCTCACCAGTGCCCTGTACAGCTGCAGCAAGGTATCCCTGTTCCTGTATTCTAACCCTTTTGCTATGAAGGCCAGCATACCGTTTGCCTTCTTGACCGCCTGTTGCACCTGCATGCTCGCCTTCAGTGACTGGTGTACAAGAACACCCAGGTCTCTCTGTACTTCCCCCTCTCCCAATCTATTGCCATTTAAATAATAATTTGCCCTCCCGTTCCTGCACCCAAGGTGGATAACTTCGCACTTGTCCACATTATAGTGCATCTGCCATTTATCCGCCCAATCGCCCAGTCTGTCCAAATCGCTCTGGAGCTTTCTGGTCTCTTCCTCTGAGCCCACCCCACCTCCTAGTTTAGTGTCGTCTGCAAATTTGGAAATGCTGCATCCGACTCCCTGATCCAGGTCATTAATGTAAATTGTGAACAGCTGGGGGCCCAGGACAGATCCCTGTGGTACCCCACTTGTTACTGCCTGCCATTCAGAAAATGAGCCGTTTATTCCAACTCTCTGTTTTCTATCTGACAGCCAGTTCCCTATCCACGCCAAAACTTTCCCCTTTATCCCATGAGCCTCAATTTTCCATGCTAATCTTTTATGTGGGACCTTATCGAAGGCCTTTTGGAAGTCCAGGTACACCACATCTACTGGCTCTCCCCCATCTATTCTACCAGTTACTCCCTCAAAAAATTCCAATAGATTAGTCAAGCACGATTTACCCTTTGTAAATCCATGTTGACTCTGTCCTATCCTGTCCCCATTTGCTAAGTGCTCCGCTATTTCATCCTTAATGATGGACTCCAGCATTTTGCCCACAACTGATGTAAGGCTTACAGGTCTGTAATTACCTGCTTTTTCCCTACCCCCCTTTTTGAATAGTGGGGTAACGTTAGCTACCCTCCAATCCATCGGCACTGTTCCCGAGTCTAATGAATTCTGAAAAATCATCCTTAGTGCATCCGCTATCTCTAGGGCCACCTCCTTCAGTACCCTAGGATGCATGTTATCAGGCCCTGGGGATTTGTCCACCTTCAATCCCTTTAGCTTCCTTAACACCATATCCTTAGAGATATTGATTTGCGTCAGTTCCTCCTTTGCCAATGTCCCTATTTTTCCCGATATCCCAGGGAGGTTTTTTGTGTCTTCCTTCGTAAAGACTGACCCAAAGTATGCATTTAGTTGATCTGCCATTTCCTTATTTCCCATTATATATTCCCCCGTATCTGACTGCAATGGACCAACTTTGGTTTTCACCAGTCTTTTCCTTTTGATATATTTATAAAAGCTTTTGGAGTTAGTTTTTATATTTTCCGCCAGCTTGTTTTCGTAAGCTATTTTGCCCCTCTTGATCATGCCCTTTGCCCTCCTTTGCTCTATCTTAAACTGTTCCCAATCTTCCGCTCTGGCGCTTTTTTTGGCTATTTTATACGCCCTATCTTTGGATTTTATGCTGTCTCTAATTTCCCCTGTTATCCACGGTTGAGTCACCTTTTTAGATTTCCTTTTATGCCAGATTGGTATAAACAATTTTTGCAATTTTGTCATTCTATCTTTAAATGTTTGCCATTGTTTATCTACCTCCAGTCCTCTCAGGAACGTTGTCCAATCAGACCTACTCAGTTCCCGTCTCATGGCATCATAATTCCCTTGTTTAAATTCAGGACCTTAGTACATTCCAAACACTGCTGCAAACACTCCTCCAAACACTCCTCCAAACACTCCTCCAAACACTCCTCCAAACAATCCTCCAAACACTCCAAACACGCCAAACACACCTCCAAACACCACTCCAAGCACTCCAAACAGACCTCCAAACATTGCAAACACTACTCCAAACACACCAAACACTCCTCCAAACACTCCAAACTCGCCAAACACTCCTTCAAACACTCCAAACACTCCAAACACTCCAAACCTTACTCCAAACACTTTTCCAAACACTTCTCCAAACACTACAAACACTCCAAACACCACTCCAAGCACTCCAAACACCCCTCCAAACAATCCTCAAAACACTCCAAACACTACTCCAAACACTCCAAACGCTCATCCAAACACTCCTCCAAGCACTACAAACACTCCTCTAAACCCTCCTCCAAACACTCCAAACACTCCTCCAAACACTCCAACCACGACTCCAAACACTCCTGCAGGCACCCCTCCAAACAGTCCGAACACTCCTCCAAACACTCCAAGCACTCCAAACACACCAGAACACTCCTCCAAACACTCCAAACACTCCAAACAGTCCAAACACTCCAATCACTACTCCATACACTAGAAAGACTCCTCCAAACACTCCTCCAAACACTCCAAACACTCTAAACACTCCAAACACTCCAAACACTCCTCTAAACACTCCAAACACTACTCCAAACACACCAAACACTCCTCCAAACACTCCAAGCACTCCAAAAACTACTCCAAACACTCCAAACACTCCGCTAAACACTCCTCCAAACACACCAAACAATCCTCCATACACTTCAAATAGTGCAAACACTCCATCACTCCAAACACTCCTCCAAACACTCCAAAAACTCCAACACTCCAAACTCTCCAAAGACTAATTGAAACACTCCAAATACTCCTCCAAACCATCCTCCAAACACTCCTCCAAATATTCCTAACACTCCTCCAAACACTACTAACACTCCTCCAAACACTGCAAACACTCCAAACACTCCTCCAAACACTCCAAACTCTCCAAAGACTACTCCAAACACTCCAAATACGCCTCCAAACATTCCTCCAAACAGTCCTCCAAACACTCCTAACACTCCTCCAAATACATCTAACACTCCTCCAAACACTGCAAACACTCCTCCAAACACTCCAAACACTCCAAATATTCCAAATACTCCAAACTCTCCAAGCACCTCTCCAAACACTCCTCCAAACACTCCAAACATTCCAAAAACTCCAAATACTCCAAACGCACCTCCAAAAACTCCAAACACTCCAAGCACTCCTCCAAACACTCCTCCAAACACTCCAAACACACCTCCAAACACTCCAAACACTGCTCCGAACACTCCAAACACAACTCCATACATACCAAACACTCCTGCAACCACTCCTCCAACCACTCCTCCAACCACTCCTCCAAACACTACTCCAAACACTCCAAACACTCCTCCAAACACTCCCCCAAACACTCCAAACATTCCAAACACTCCTCCAAACATTCCTCCAAAAACTCCTCTAAACACTCCTCCAAACACTACTACAAACACTCCTTGAAACACTCCACCAAACACTCCTCCAAACACCCGAAACACTCCTGCAAACACTCCTCCAAACAATCCAAACACTCCTTCAAACACTCCAAACACTCCTCCAAACACTCCAAACACTCCTTCAAACACTTCAAACACTCCTCCAAACACTCCAAACACCACTCCAAACACCAATCCAAACAGACCTCCAAACACTACAAACACTCCTCTAAACACTCCAAACACTCCTGCAAACACTCCAAACACACCAAAAACTCCTAAAAACACTCCAAACACTACTCCAAACACTACAAACACTCCAAACACTACTCCAAACTCTCCACACCCTACTTCGAACACTCCAAACACTCCTCCAAACACTCCTCCAAACACTCCAAACACTCCTCCAAACACACCTCCAAACACTCCTCCAAACACTCCTCCAAACACTCCTCCAAACACTATTCCAAAAACTCCAAACAGTCCTCCAAAAACTCCAAACACTCCGCCAAACACTCCTCCAAACACTACTCCAAACACTACTCCATACATTCAAAACACTCCTGCAAACACTCCAAACACTCCTCCAAACACTCGTCCAAGCACTCCTCCAAACACTCCAAGCACTCCTCCAAACACTATTCCAAACAATCCAAACACTCCTCCAAACACTCCAAAAACACCTCCAAACACTATTCCAAACACTCCAAACACTCTTCCAAACACTACTCCAAAAACTACTCCATACATTCCAAACACTGCTGCAAACACTACAAACACTCCTCCAAACACTCCTCCAAACACTCCAAACATTCCAAACACTACTCCAAACACTCCTCCAAACACTCCTCCTAAC